>NC_036856.1:20019405-20273604 GCF_002910315.2 Salvelinus sp. IW2-2015
TCTCTTTCTTTTTCTTAGTTGGCGTGGGAGGCCTGAGGGCCCTGGACCTGCCTCGGAACTGGCATGATGACTTCTCGTGTGGCGGTGTGCCAGTGTGCTTTATCGTCGTGGCCTGGTGTTGTGCGGTTCCGAGTGTGTAGCTGTTTCTGCTGCGGCTGATTGGAACGCTTGACCTGTTCACCGACGTGGCCTGTTCTCGGACTGCTTGTTTAACTCTCTAGAGACCGAGGAGGTAGAGATCTCTTCATGATTGGCTGAAAAGCAACTGACATTTACTCCTTAGGTGCTGACTTGTCGCACCCTCGAACTCTAGTGATTATTTTATTTTGACTCATGCTGTCATTTGCGGAACATGCCGTTGAAATATGCTCTGGCCTCAATCCGATATCTGGTTATGTCTCTCACCTGGACCAGCCAAGAAGGGGACTGGCCACTCTTCAATTAGTCATAGCCTGGTTCCTCTCTAGGTTTCTTCCTAGGTTTTGGCCTTTCTAGGGAGTTTTTCCTAGCCACCGTGCTTCTACACCTGCATTGCTTGCTGTTTGTGGTTTTAGGCTGGGTTTCTGTACAGCACTTTGAGATATCAGCTGATGTAAGAAGGGCTATATAAATACATTTGATTTGATTTGATAATCTATGAGTCTTACCTCAATTAGCCACAAAATCCCTAGTTTGAAAGATAGTTTTCTGGAAGATTTTTTCCCTACATTTAACTCCACGTGGGCCATCCCCCTAGCAATTTGAGTTTCAACCAATAAGCTTCAGCCCCTCACCATTTGAGTAACAGCTAGAAAGACGCACACACAGTAGAGCGAGAGAGAGAGAGCAATGACGTGGTGCACATATCTGCACATTTGTGACATCGATCGCAATTTTCGGTTCATGTGCTACTTTCAGAACTAATGGCAAAAAATAATACAAAAGTACTGGAGAATATCTTTAACTTTAAGCAAACTTCAGAACAAATGGAAGAAGCCATTTATGAGAGCAATACTGTATGTGCAAGAAATCTGATTCCAACCTTCCCATCTCTCTATATGATATGCTAATAATGAATTCCGAACACACATTAAAATGGTGGCAGCTTCTTACTGTTCCTCATCAATGCATTTAGCTGAAATGTACTGTTTGCAATATGCAATTAATAAGTTGTTGAACGCTTTGAATGAATTCCATTCTAAATGTAATTGTCTCCATTCCCCAGAGGCGCAGTGACAAGCCTGGCGACGGTGCCTGTCACTTGAAACAGCCTCATCTTTAATCTTCATTTGATGACTTTCACTCAGTCAGCTGTTGTAGCATAATTCAATGTGAGAGAGAGAGCCAGAGAGGTAGCATGGAAAGGTAGTATGGCAGGTTTCATACAGACCTATTTCTGTCATTCAGACTGGGGGTGTCTCTCATCTGTTGAGTCATACACTTCAAAAGCTTCCACACCACCTGAACACACTACATGGGCGGGTGTAGTGTATGTTAGGATGTTTCTGTTTTCTGTACACTGAAGTCCTTGTTTTTCATCCCGGAAATATTAAAGCATGGGGAGTCACATCCTGAAGATCCAACGCTTTCTAAGAAAATTGCCATATTTAGACAGCTGCCTTTAGAACTCATGATGTTTTCTGGCTTAGTAGTGAGTGAGTGAGTGAGTGAGTGAGCGAGAGAGAGAGAGAAAGTTTGAACTGTTGCTTGACTTCAGTAGGACCTCTTCTGTTTACACACTACAAGATGCCCTCCCTCTTCTCATACATACACACATGCATAATCACACACACACGGGTATAGTGTCACACACACACACAAACACCTTATCTGCACCAGCAGAGTTGACTGACACACCACACTTGAAGTGATTAAATTAGTTCATGCTGTGCTGGCACAGCTTGACGTACATTTATCCTTAAACTCATATGAGCAATTTCAACGAGCACCTCAACCTCTCTGTGGATGCTGCACACTACATTGTGGAGGCGGGGCACATCATCATCTGTCAGGACTGTTGCCCCAGTACAGAGCTCCTGGTTTACATGGCCATACTATTGGGAGGCAAATTGCCTCTCTTCCCTTCTCAGTAATCACCAGATTCTGACATCTCACTCTTGCATAAGGCCCATTTTCTGTGTACTTTGAATTGCACACACATACACACTCCGATTATGATTACATCCAGCCAAGGTTAGCAAGCATGTTTAAACCAAACAAGAATCCCTGTTCTGCCTCTTGTTCTTATAGAAAATGAGTACAGTGCAATCACTTCACACAATCCAGTGAGCTTTCAAATCAATCATTGAATGAACATGGACAGATGCACAGTCTGTTAGGCAGCATATAACGCAGTCTCTTACCAAGGGAACCATACCTGACCCATTGGGTTGAGAGGAAATTATTATGGGCTCTATTTTCGGCTGGCGCTAAGGAGGCGCAAGTCTCAAACGCACGTTAGTTTGCAATTTCATCATGGAAAAACTGCCGCACTGGAATTTTCCACCCCTTATGCCAGGTTCAGCAATTTACCTGTCTAACATCAGCTTGCTTGCGCTGAGTTGTGAGGGGTGGCAATATCTAAGGTGTGTCCTTATAAACAAGTGCAAAAGTGACCATTTCATGCAGCACTAAAGGGAAGTTTTAAGACCCACCAAAAGCAGGTCTTAACAGTAATGCAGTTGGTAGGCCTGATCCATGGATTTGAGAGCAGAAGAGCAGCCTGTCCAGCCATGATGCATTGTCGTATTTAGAAATTAATGTCATAATTTATCCTGGCCATACATTATACAATAAAACGTTATTAATCCCAGAAGGGCAATTCGTTCAGGGCTGACAGGATGCTTCAAACAGGACAAACACAGACAGACAGTATAAAACATTTAATATAAACACTTATTAAGACATCAGTTAAAAGTGCATGATGCAATTTAAGAAACTAAAAGTGAAATGGTAGTGACAGTTTTAATTAATTGCAGGGCTAAACTATCTCTGGAATAGTCCCTAGATCTTCCTTGATGGTCCAGGTGGATGGCGTAGTGCACAAACAAGGCCCTGCGCCTATTGGTGGGACACTTGAGACAGCAGGAGGCTGGAGGCGTCCAAGGGGGAGCAGTTGGAACTGCGGGTTGAAGACATGGGTCCTGTCACCCAGGATATCATAGGCCTTCCTCCTGGCCTGCTGCTCAAAGAATGAGGCCAGACTTCTGAGAGGCACCACGGTGATCTTAGATCAGGTGTTCACAATGACTTGGAGGCGGTTCCTGTTCTTGACAGAGAGGGATGTGAACCAGCATCTGAAAGAGAAACACAGAATGCTCTCGATGAAAGAACTGTAAAAGGTTTGTAGTATTGATTTGTGGACACTGAATGAGTTCAGTTTCCTGAGAAAGTATTGTCTCTGGTGGGCTTTTTTGATGATGGCGTCTGTGTTTTGTTCAAACTTCAGTACAACGATGTTACCAAGATATTTATACTGGTCCACAATGTCCATCTACTTACCATAGATGATCACTGGGTCCATCCTGTGGTGCTTCCTCCTGAAGTCAACAACCATTTCCTTCATCTTGGAGAGATTCAACTCCAGCAGTGCACTGCCACACCAGTCAATAAAGTCCTGAAGGGCTGGGCCGTGGTCCTGCCCAGTCCCTGTGCAAGTGAGTAGGGTGTCTGACATGGTACCATTAGTATAGACTCTCTGTGGCCTGTCAGTTAAAAAAATCCATGATTATCTATGCATAGTCATTTTATTAACTCTACCTACATGTACATATTACCTCGACACCGGTGCCCCCGCACATTGACTCTGTACCGGTACCCCCTGTATATAGCCCCGATATTGTTATTTTACTGCTGCTGTTTAATTATTTATTTGTATCTCTTACTTTTTGGGGTATTTTCTTAAAACTGCATTGTTGGTTAAGGACTTGTAAGTAAGCAATTCACTGTAAGGTCTACACCTGTTTTATTCGGCCCATGTGACAAATAAAATGTCCTTTTGATTCAATGTATTCCATGGCAGTGGGTGGGACAAGGCTTTGGTCCAGCGAGGACTGGAAAATCTGGAGTAGGACCCCACTAAGCTGCTCAGCACAGTACCGGAGGGTCCTGCCACAGATTCCAACCGGTCCCGGGGCATTGTTGATTTATTTTATGGATTCATTTGCTTGAGGGGTGAACGTGGCACATGGCGTGAAACTCTGCTTAAGCTCCACCGCATCAGGGGTGAGGTCGGGCCTCTCAAAGCGAGTGTAGAATATGTTCAGCTCATTGGGCATAGAGGAGTTACTGACCCCTCCAAACTCACAAGCCTCATTTCTGCACGTTTACAGCGGTCATGTTTTTAATATCCTGCCAGGCTGCCCTATAGTTCACCTGCTCAAACTTCTACTCAAWCTTGTTTTTAGATTGATTTTTAGCTTGTCTAATGGCTTGCTTGACTTCCTTGTTAACCATTTTTTTCTGCTCCACCTTACCTGTGGAAAATACCATTTTTTCTCATTAAGAATGCCCTTGAGCTCCTTGGTCACCCAGGGTTTGTTGTTGGGAAAAATAGTAATCTGTTTCGTTGGGATTATTGAGTCAACACAAAAAGTTATGTATTTTGACACTGTTAGTACTTGTTAAATTAAGCTGGCGCATGACTCTAAGAACAGTTCCCAATTGATGCAGTCAAAACAGCCTGGCAGTGCATCAATACTTTGGGCAGTCCATGTTTGAACTATTTTCACCTCCCTCTCTACTCTCTTCACCACTGGAGTGTAGGCAGGGGCGAGTAGAACGATATGGTGATCAGCTGATCCGAGGGGGTGCAGAGGGAGTGACCTATAGGCTCCTGGGACTGAGACATAGCATGAGTCCAGAATCCTATTTTGGAAAGTGGCAGAAGTCACATATTGATGATAGCCTTTTAGTGCTTTATCCATGGGGCAACGGTAAAAATCCCCAAGGACAAACTTGGGAGAATCTGCTGATATGGAAACCAGTTTATGCAGGGTGTTTTTTAAGAGCTCTGTGGCTTCATCAACATTAGCATGTGGGTGGATATACTGTAAACAAACATAGAATAGTTGGGGGAATTCACGAGGCAGATAAAAAAGGGCAGAAAGAAACAGCAAGAAGTTCAATGTAAGATTCACAGATTTTGTCTCTCACTAATACTGTGTTGCCAGTAGCGGTAAAATCACTGTGGAATCAAAGCCAGGAAGAAAATGCAATATTACAACCTATGTGTTGTGATAATTGCATTGTTTGCTCTATAACCTGTTAGTTCATATGCCTTGCCACCGTTATATATAGACTGAAGGCCGAGACGATAAGAACATACAGTGGAAGAATAAATTCAACCACACCCTTGTTTCATCACAACATCTGAAAGCAACTTCTGTCCGGTGATGTCCACAAAGCATATTGCATGTAACAAACAGTTACATGACCTCCAGCATGGTCAATCAAGTTAATGTTTCCGACATTTCTGGACTAGGAAACAACTATTGATTTAGAACACTTGAGAGTTACACTGTGTGTGTGTGTGTGTGTGTGTGTGTGTGTGTGTGTGTGTGTGTGTGTGTGTGTGTGTGTACGGTGTGTGTGTGTGTGGTGTGTGTGTGTGTGTGTGTGTGTGTGTGTGTGTGTTGTGTGTGTGTGTGTGTGTGTGTGTGTGTGTGTGTGTCTGTGTGTGAGTGTGTGTGTGGTGGTACGAAGTCCTACAAGAATAGTAAACAAACAAAAATCTGACCAACTGGGGACATTTTGTTCATCCCCACGGAGTCAATATATTTCTAGAGGGTTTTAGGGTTAAGATTAGGGTTAGAATTACATTAAGGGTTAGGGTTAGGAGCTAGTGTTAGGGTTAAGGTTAGGTTTTTGGGTTAAGGTTAAGGTTAGGGTTACGGTTAGGGTAAGAGTACGGGTTAGGTTTAGGGTTAGGTTTAGGGAAAATAGGATTTTGAATGGGACTGAATTGTGTGTCCCCACAAGGTCAGCTGTACAAGACTGTGTGTGTGTTGTGTATGTGGTGTGTGTGTGTGTGTGTGTGTGTGTGTGTGTGTGTGTGTGGTGTGTGTGTGTGTGTGTGTGTGTGTGTGTGTGGTGTGTGTGTGTGTGTGTGTGTGTGTGTGTGTTGTGTGTGTGTGTGTGTGTGTGTGTGTGTGTGTTGTTGTGTGTTGTGTGTGTGTGTGTGTGTAAGTAGAAAAAGCATGTTGACTCACCCTACAGTGTATTCGGAAAGTGTTTCAGACCCATTGACTCTTTCCACATTTTGTTACAACTTTATTCTGAAATTGTTTAAATTACTTGTGTTTTCCTCACCAATCTAGACACAATACCCCATAATGACGAAGCAAAAACAGGTTTTGAGAACATTTTGCAAATGTTTTTATTTTTTTTATATAACAGAAATACATGACCTACATAAGTATTCAGACCCTTTTATATGAGACTCTAAATTGAGCTCAGCTGCATCCTGTTTCCATCGATCATCCTTGAGATGTTTCTACAACTTGATTGGAGTCCACCTGTGATAAATTCAATTGATTGGACATGATTTGGAAAGGAACACACCTGTCTATATAAGGTTCCACAGTTGACAATGCATGTCAGAGCATAAACCAAGTCATGAGGTCGAAGGAGTTGTCCATAGAACCCGATGGTCACTCTGACAGAGCTCCAGAGTGGACAAGGCATAGATCTGGGGATGGGTACAAAAAAATTCTGCAGCATTGAAGGTCCCCAAGAACACAGTGAACTCCATCACTCTTAAATGGAAGAAGTTTGGAACCACCAAGACTCTTCCTAGAGCTGGCTGCCCGGCCAAACTGAGTAATCGAGGGAGAAGGGCCTTGGTCAGGGAGGTGACCAAGAACCCGATGGTCACTCTGACAGAGCTCCAGAGTTCTGCTATGGAGATGAGAGAACCTTCCAGAAGGACAACCATCTCCGAAGTACTCCACCAATCAGTCCTTTATGGTAGAGTGGCCAAACGGAAGCTACTCCTCAGTAAAAGGCATATGACAGCCAACCTTTAGTTTGCCAAAAGGCATGTAAAGACTCTCAGACCATGAGAAACAAGAGTCTCTGGTCTGATGAAACCAAGATTGAACTCTGTTCGGCCTGAACGCCAAGTGTCACGTCTGGAGGAAACCTGGCACCATCCCTACGGTGAAGCATGGTGGTGGCAGCATCATGCTGTGGGGATGTTTTCAGTGGCAGGGACTGGGAGACTAGTCAGGACTGAGGGAAATATGAACGGACCAAAGTACAGAGAGAACCTTGATGAAAACCTGCTCCAGATCACTCAGGACCTCAGACTGGAGCGAAGGTTCACCTTCCAACAGGACAATGACCCTAAGCACACAGCTAAGACAATGCAGGAGTGGCTTCGGGACAAGTCTCTGAATGTCCTTGAGTGGCCCAGCCAGAGCCTGAACTTGAACCCGAAAGAACATCTCTGGAGACCTATGCAGCAACGCTCCCCATCCAACCTGACAGATCTTGAGATGATCTGCAGAGAAGAATGGGAGAAACTCCCCAAATACAGATGTGCCAAGCTTGTAGCGGCATACCCAAGAAGACTCAAGGATGAAGGTGCTTCAACAAAGCACTGAGTAAAAGGTCTGAATACTTACGTAAATGTGATATTTCAGTTTCAATACATTTGCAAACATCTCTAAAAAAAAAACAGTTTTGCTTTGTCATTATGGGGTATTGTGTGTAGATTGATGAGGGAAAACCATTTATCAATTTTAGAATAAGGCTGTAACGTAACAAAATTTGGAAATCTTCCGAATGCACTGTATAGAAATGCCAATGCCACCCTCCTCTCTTTCATGTTGCCAAAATGGTCTATGATTCCGTCATACAGTACATGCTTTTAGTCTTTTTAGCTAGCTAGCCACCGGGGGACAACAACACAACGAGATGCAACAATTCAAGTTTTTTTCTGTCAATAACCTTTGGCTTTTGATGTGATTGGTGGGAAGCCAAATCCAAACTGGCTTCCCTTGACACTTTTTTTGGTGCACCAGGACCATTCACAGTTGAGTTCACTCAGTTTAGCTCAATGCTGATTGGCTATTATTGTTTTAAAAAATTATCAAGGGGGGCCAAATGCTCGCTGGCTTCCTTTGCGTTCAATGCTATGGGCCGCAACAATATTATATATTTTTTGACCAGACAGCACCAGATAGATGAGCTACACATACAGAGCCAGAGGTACGCTTTTTCGCTCGCTTGGATGCTTTCTCTGATGGGATACATTCAGCCCCTTGCATATTTAAGGAAAATGATGAAACAGAGAGAGACAAAAGATAAAATATAGTATGTTTTGAAAAATAAATCAATTTTTGGGGGAAGCCTGGCTTCCCTTGGCAGCCATGAATACATGCCACTGTAGTTGCACAWGTTCTTATTTACATCAATGCAAACCCCACTGCTCATTATTTTCCAGTTCTCAACTTGTGTCTATCCAAATGGACTGGTGCTCCAAATCCATCAATGGAAAGATCGTTGTCACCCACTCCGCTATCCAACCAAGTCTCTCTGAAAACAAGAATAGGCATGTTCCTATATTCATGATTAGCKAAGTAGCCTTCTCAGAATGGCACCGGAGGGGATGGCTGTCGTTTTACAGGCTCCTAAAAGACTGTGCTATTTTGTAATTTTTTTTGTAGCTTATTTTTAAAACTTATTTGTACATAATGTTGCTACTACCGTCTCTTATGACCGAAAATAACTTCTGGACTTCAGAACAGTGATTACTCACCTCAAACTGGATGAAGATTTTTTCTATAACGAATCCAAATCCTCGTCATTTGCATGAAGAAAAGACAGAGAAAAAGGGGGCGGAGGTCAGCTGCCTTCTGAGAATTCATAGGTGAGTGAGTAAACCTCCACTACCATCCGTTCTATTGGCCAACGTGCAATCATTGGAAAACAAAATGGATGATATATGAGCAAGACTATCCTACCAACAAGACATTAAAAACTGTCATATCTTATGTTTCACTGAGTCGTGGCTGAACGACAATACAAATAATATAGAGCTGCCTGGATTTTCCATGCATCGGCAGGATAGAGAAGCTACGTCTGGTAAGACAAGGGGCGAGGTGTGTGTCTATTTGTCAATAACAGCTGGTGCACGATGTCTAATATTAAAGAAGTCTCGAGCTATTGCTCACCTGAGGTAGAGTACCTTATGATAAGCTGTAGACCACACTATCTACCAAGAGAGTTCTCATCTATATTATTCGTAGCCGTCTATTTACCACCACAAACTGATGCTGGCACTAAGACCGCACACAACCAGCTGTATAAGGCCATAAGCAAACAAGAAAATGCTCATCCAGAAGTGACGCTCCTCGTGGCCAGGGACTTTAATGCAGGCAAACTTAAATCCATTTTACCTCATTTCTACCAGCATGTCACATGTGCAACCAGAGGGAAAAAAACTCTGGACCACCTTTATTCCACACACAGAGACGCATACAATGCTCTCCCTCACCCTCCTTTTGGCAAATCTGACCATAATTCTATCCTCCTGATTCCTGCTTACAAGCAAAAACTAAAGCAGGAAGTACCAGTGACTCGATCAACAATGAAGTGGTCAGAAGACTGTTTTGCTTGCACAGACTGGAATATGTTCCGGGATTCATCKAATGGCATTGAGGAGTATACCACATCAGTCATCGACTTCATCAATAAGTGCATCGAGAACGTTGTCCCCACAGTGACCGAACGTACATATCCCAATCAGAAGCCATGTATTACAGGCAACATCCGCATCGAGCTAAAGGCTAGAATTGCCGCTTTCAAGAAGCCGGACACTAATCCATACGCTTATAATAAATGCCGCTACACCCACAGACGAACCGTCAAACAGACAAAGTGTCAATACAGGATTAAGATTGAATCCTACTATATCGGCTCTGATGCTCGTCGGATGTCGCAGGGCTTGAAAACTATTATGGACTACAAAGGGAAACCCAGCTGCCAGCTGCCCAGTGACACAAGGCTACCAGACAAGCCAAATGCCTTTTATGCTCACTTTGAGGCAAGCAACACTGAAGCATACATGAGAGCACCAGCTGTTCCAGACGACTGTGTGATAACGCTCTCGGTAGCCGATGTGAGCAAGACCTTTAAACAGGTCAACATTCACCAAGCCGCGGGGCCAAACGGATTACCAGGACGTGTACTCAAAGCATGCGCGGACCAACTGGCAAGTGTCTTCACTGACATTTTCAACCTCTCCCTGACCAAGTCTGTAATACCTACATGTTTCAAGCAGACCACCGTAGTCCCTGTGCCCAAGGAAGCGAAGGTAACCTGCCTAAATGATATCCACCCCATAGCACTCTTGTCGGTAGCCATGAAGTGCTTTGAAAGGCTGGTCATGGCTCACATCAACAACATCATCCCGGATACCCGAGATCCACTCCATTTCGCAACACCCTAACAGATCCACAGATGACGKAATCTCAATCGCACTACACGCTTCCCTTTCCCACCTGGACAAAAGGAACATCTATGTGAAAATGCTGTTCATTGACTACAGCTCAGCATTCAAGACCATAGTGCCCACAAAGCTCATCACTAATCTAAGGACCCTGGGACTAAACAACTCCCTCTGCAACTGGATCCTGGACTTCCTGAAGGGCCGCCCCCAGGTGGTAAGGGTAGACAACAACACGTCTGCCACGCTGATCCTCAACACTGTGTGCTTAGTCCCCTCCTGTACTCCTTGTTCACCCACGACTGCGTGGCCAAACACAACTCCAACACCTTCATTAATTATGCTGATGACACAACAGTGGTAGGCCTGATTACCGACAACGAAGAGACAGCCTATACGGAGGAGGTCAGAGACCTGGCAGTGTGGTGCCAGGACAACAACCTCTCCCTCCAAGTGAGCAAGACAAAGATGATCGTGGACTGCAGGAAAAGGCGGCCAAACAGGCCCCATTAACATCGACGGGGCTGTAGTGGAGCGGGTCGAGAGTTTTAAGTTCCTTGGTGTCCACATCACCAATGAACTATCATGGTCCAAACACACCAAGACAGTTATGAAGAGGGCACGACAACACCTTTTCCCCCTCAGGAGACTGAAAAGATTTGGCATAGGTCCCCAGATCCTCAAAATGTTCTACAACTGTGCCATCAAGAGCATCCTGAACGGTTGCATCACCACCTGGTATGGCAACTGCTCGGCATCTGACCGTAAGGCGCTACAGAGGGTAATGCGTACGATCCAGTACATCACTGGGGCCAAGCTTCCTGCCATCCAGGACCTACCCAATGAGCGGTGTCAGAGGAAATCACCCAAAATTGTCAAATACTCCAGTCACATAAGTCATAGACTGTTCTCTCTGCTACCGCACGGCAAGCGGTACCAGAGCGCCAAGTCTAGGACCAAAAGGCTCCTTAACAGCTTTTACGGCCAAGCCATAAGACTGCTGAACAATTAATCAAATGGCCACCCGTACTATTTACATTAACATCCCCCCGCCCCATTTGTTACTACACTGCAGCTACTCGCTTTTTATTATCTATGCATAATCACTTTACCCCTACCTACATGTACAAATTGCCTCGACTAACCTGTACCACCGCACATTGACTTGGTACCGGTACCCCCTGTATATAGCCTCGTTATTGTTATTTTATTGTGTTACTTTTTATATTTTTTTACTTTAGTTTATTTGGTAAATATTTTCTTATCTCTTTCTTGAACTGCATTGTTGGTTAAGAGCTTGTAAGGAAGCATTTCGCGGTAAGGTTGTATACCTGTTGTATTCGGCGCATGTGACAAATAAAGTTTGATTTGATTTGATTTTGATAAAGTGGTTTTAAACGGTCTACTGAGAGTGCCTTGAAATATTTTGGACGTTTTTGCCCTCATGCTTTTTCATGATTCACAATCAACATGCCTGCATACTTCCTTTCGCTTGTTCAAGATGCGCTCCTCTAAACTATTCAGTCCTTCTCTCACTGGGACCAGACATAAGTTCTACATCTAGTTCTGATTTTAAATTGGTTGTTGCGTTAAAACCCCTCCTTGTGTCTGTATTCCCATCATGAATCGAGAGATGAGATGATGCCAGTGACCCACGTATTTAGAAGTAAAAGTAAGTAAGTATCCATGCAAGGGCCTTGGCTTGTGCGAGACGGAGTCCTATTTAGAAACATTTAACTCACTGCCTTCTTGAACACAAATAACGTATACAAAACGCTTCAGTCTGGCTTTAGACCCAGTCATAGCACTGAGACCGCACTCGTGAAGGTGGTAAATTACATTTAATTGGCTCAGACCAAGGCTCTGCATCTGTCCTCCTGCTCCTAGACTTTGGTGCTGCTTTTGACACCATCGATCACCACATTCTTTTGGAGAGATTGGAAACCCAAATTGGTCTACACTGATAAGTTCTTGCCTGGTGTAACGGCTGTCATATTCTTCCTCCTCCTCGGACGAGGAGAGGCGAGAAGGATGGGACCAATATGCGGAGTGGTTAGTGCTCATGATGATTTATTATAACGAACAATGAACACTGACATACAAAACAAATAAACGAAGTGCAGAAACCTACAGAGTACCGTGTGGTGAAAACACTAACACGGAAACAAACACCCACAAAACACACGTGAAACCCCGGCTGCCTTAGTATGATTCTCAATCAGGGACAACGATTGACAGCTGCCTCTGATTGAGACTCATACCAGGCCGAACACAAAATCCCAACATAGAAAATCACACATAGACAAACCCACCCAACTCACGCCCTGACCAACTAAATAAATACAAGACAAAGGAAAACAGGTCAGGAACGTGACACCTGGTTTAGATCTTATCTGTCGGAAAGATATCAGTTCCTCTCTGTGGAGGGTTTGTCCTCTGACAAATCAATTGTACGTTTCGGCATTCCTCAAGGTTCCATTTTATGACCACTATTGTTTTCACGATATATTCTACCTCTTGGTGATGTCATTCCGAAACACAATGTCAACTTTCACTGCTATGCGGACGACACACAGCTGTACATTTCGATGAAACATGGTGAAGCCCCAAAATTGCCTACCCTGGAAGCCTGTGTTTCAGACATAAGGAAGTGGATGGCGGAAAATGTTTTACTTTAAAACTTGGACAAAACAGAGATGCTAGTTCTAGGTCCCAAGAAACAAAGATATCTACTGTTGGATCTGACAATGAATCTTGATGGTTGTACAGTCGTCTCAAATACAACTGTGAAGGACCTCGGTGTTACTCTGGACCCTGACCTCTCTTTTGACAAACATATCAAGAGTATTTCAAGGACTTATTTTTTCCATTTTCTTAACATTGCAAAAATCTGAAACTTTCTGTACAAAAATGATGCAGAAAAGCTAGTCCATGCTAGATTAGACTACTGCAATGCTCTACTCCCTGGCTACCCAGATAAAACACTATATAAACTTCAGTTAGTACTAAATATGGCTGCTAGAATCTTGACAAGAATCAAAAATAATTATCATATTACTCCAGTGCTAGCCTCTCTACACTGGCTTCCTGTTAAGGCTAAGGCTGATCGCAAGGTTTTACTGCTAGCCTACAAAGCATTCCATCGGCTTGCTCCTACCTATCTCTCCGATTTGGTCCTGCCGTACATACCTACATGTATGCTACGATCACAAGACGCAGGCCCCCTTATTGTCCCTAGAATTTCTAAACAAACAGCTGGAGGAAGGGCTTTCTCCTATAAAGCATACTTTTTATGGAATGGTCTGCCTATCCATGTSAGAGATGGAGGCTCTGTCTCGACATGTACAGTTGAAGACGGAAGTTTACATACACTTAGGTTGGAGTCATTAAAACTCGTTTTTCAACCACGCCACACATTTCTTGTTAACAAACTATAGTTTGGCAAGTCGGTCAGGACATCTACTTTGTGCATGACACAAGTAATGTTTCCAACAATTAATTACAAACAGATTATTTCACTTATAAWTCACTGTATCACAATTCCAGCGGGTCAGAAGTTTATATACACCAAGTTGACTGTGCCTTTAAACAGCTTGGAAAATTCCAGAAAATTATGTCATGGCTTTAGAAGTTTCTGATGGGCTAATTGACATCATTTGAGTCAATTGGAGGTGTACTTGTGGATGTATTTCAAGGCCTACCTTCAAACTCAGTGCCTCTTTGCTAGACATCATGGGAAAATCAAAGAAATCAGCACAAAAAATTGTAGACCTCCACAAGTCTGGTTCATCCTTGGGAGCAATTTCCAAATGCCTGAAGGTACCACGTTCATCTGTACAAACAATAGTACGCAAGTATAAACACCATGGGACCACGCAGCCGTCATATCGCTCAGGAAGGAGACACGTTCTGTCTCCTAGAGATGAACGTACTTTGGTGCGAAAAGTGCAAATCAATCCCAAAACAACAGCAAAGGACCTTGTGAAGATGCTGGAGAAAACGGGTACAAAAGTATCTATATCCACAATAAAATGAGTCCTATATCGACATTCCTTGCCGCTCAGCAAGGAAGAAGCCACTGCTCCAAAACTGTCATAAAAAAGCCAGACTATGGTTTGCAACTGCACATGTGGACAAAGATCGTACTTTTTGGTGAAATGTCCTCTGGTCTGACAAAAATCGAACTGTTTGGCCATAATGACCATTGTTATGTTTGGAGGAAAAAGGGGGAGGCTTGCAAGCCGAAGAACACCATCCCAACCATGAAGCACTGGGGTGGCAGCATCATGTTGTGGGGGTGCTGCAGGAGGGACTGGTGCACTTCACAAAAATAGATGGAATCATGAGGTAGGAAAATTATGTGGATATATTGAAGAAACATCTCAAGACATCAGTCAGGAAGTTAAAGCTTGGTCGCAAATGGGTCTTCCAAATGGACAATGACCCCAAGCATACTTCCAAAGTTGTGGCAAAATGACTTAAGGACAACAAAGTCAAGGTATTGGAGTGGCCATCACAAAGCCCTGACCTCAATCCTATAGAAAATTTCTGGGCAGAACTGAAAAAGCATGTGCGAGCAAGGAGGCCTACAAACCTGACTCAGTTACACCAGCTCTGTCAGGAGGAATGGGTCAAAATTCACCCAACTTATTGTGGGAAACTTGTGGAATGTTTTGATCCAAGTTAAACTACCAAATACTAATTGAATGTATGTAAACTTCTGACCCACTGGGAATGTGATGAAATAAATAAAAGCTGAAATCATTCTCTCTACCATTAATCTGACATTTCACATTCTTAAAATAAAGCGGTGATCCTAACTGACGTAAGACAGGGAATTTTTACTAGGATTAAATGTCAGGAATTGTGAAAAGCTGAGTTTAAATGTATTTGACTAAGGTGTATGTAAACTTCCGACTTCAACTGTAAGTCTTTACTGAAGACTCATCTCTTCATTAGGTCCTACTGTTGAGTGTAGTCTGGCCCAGGGGTGCTAAGGTGAACGGCAAGGCACTGGAGCGACGAACCGCCCTTGCTGTCTCTGCCCGGCTCCCCTCTCTCCACTGGGATTCTCTATCTTTGACTCTATTACGGGGCTGAGTTACTGGCTTACTAGTGCTCTTCCATGCCGTCCCTAGGAGGGGTTCATCACTTGAGTGGGTTGAGTCACAGACATGATCATCCTGTCCGGTTTTGCGTCCCTCCGGCTTGTGCGGTGGAAGAGATCTTCGTGGGCTATATTCAGCCTTGTCTCAGGGTAGTAAGTTGATAGTCTGTTGATATGCCTCTAGTGGTGTGGAGGCTGTGCTTTGGCAAAGTGGGTGGGATTATATCATGCCTGGATGGCCCTGTCCGGGGGTATGGTCGGATGGGGCCACAGTGCCCCTTCCCCCTCCCGTCTCAGCCGSCAGTATCTATGCTGCAATAGTATATATCCCGGGGGGCTAGGGTCAGTCTGTTATATCTGGTGTAATTCTCCTGTCTTATCTGGTGTCCTGTGTGAATTTAAGTATGTTCCATCTAATTCCCTCTCTCTCCCTCCCCTACTGGACGATCTGAGCCCTAGGATGTCTCAGGACTACATGGCCAGATGACTCCTGGCTGTCCCCAGTCCACCTGTTCGTGCTGCTGCTCCAGTTTGAACTGTTCTGCCTGCAGCTATGGAACTCTGACCTGTTCACCGGACGTGCTACCTTGTCCTGGACCTGCTGTGTTTGACTTTCACTCTCTCTACTGCACCTGCTGTCTCGACCTCGGAATGACCCTGCTGGTCATCTATGAACGTCTGAACATCTTGAAGAACAATCTGGCCTTCATGGCCATGTACCATCTCCACCCGGCACAGCCAGAAGAGGACTGGCCATCCCTCAGAGCCTGGTCCCTCCTAGGTTTCTTCCCAGGTTCCTGCCTTTCTAGTGAGTTTTTCTTGACCACCATGCTTCTACATCTGCATTGCTTGCTGTTTGGGGTTTTAGGCCGGGATTCTGTATAGCACTTTGTGAATCTACTGATGTAAAAAGGGCTTTATAAATACATTTAATTGATTGATAAGGTAGGCTACCTAAAAGCAAGGTACATTATCTAACTAGACATGTTTATATACAGAGCATTCGGAAAGTATTCCGACCCCTTGAATTTCCCACATTTTGTTACAGCCGTATTCTAAATTTGATTTWWWWWAAAAGAAATCATCAATTTACACAAGTATTCAGACCATTTACTCAGTACTTTGTTGAAGCACCTTTGGTAGCAATTACAGCCTTGAGTCTTGTTGGGTATGATGCTACAAGCTTGGCACGCCTGTATTTGGGGAGATTCTCCCATTCCTCTCTGCAGATCCTCTCAAGATCTGTCAGGTTGGATGGGGAGCGTTGCTGCACAGCTATTTTCAGGTCTCTCCAGAAGTCCAAGCTCTGGCTGGGCCACTCAAGGACATTCAGAGACTTGTCCCGAAGCCACTCCTGTGTTGTCTTGGCTGTGTGCTTAGGTTCTTTGTCCTGTTGGAAGGTAAACCTTCGCCCCAGTCTGAAGTCCTGAGCACTCTGAAGCAGGTTTTCATCAAGGATCTCTTTGTACTTTGCTCCGTTCATCTTTCCCTCGATCATGACTAGTCTCCCAGTGCCTGAAAAATATCCCCACAAAATGATGCTGCTACCACCATGTTTCACCGTAGGGATGGTGCCAGGTTTCCTCCAGACGTGATGCTTGGCATACAGGCCAAAGAGTTTCATCAGACCAGAGAATCTCTTGTCATGGTCTGAGAGTCTTTAGGTGCCTTTTGGCAAACTCCAAGAAAGCTCTCATGTGCCTTTTACTGAGGAGTCTGGCCACTCTACCATAAAGGCCTGATTGGCGGAGTGCTGCAGAGATGGTTGTCCTTCTGGAAGGTTCTCCCATCTCCACAGAGGAACTCTGGTGCACTGTCAGAGTTACCCCCGATGGCTCAGTTTGGCCAGGCGGCCAGCTCTAGGAAGAGTTTTGGTGGATCCAAACTTCTTCCATTTAAGAATAATGGAAGCAACTGTGCTATTGTGGACCTTCAATGCTGCAGACATTTTTTGGTACCCTTCCCCAGATATGTGCCTTGATACAATCCTGTCTCGGAGTTCTACAGACAATTCCTTCAACCTCATGGCTTGGTTTTTGCTCTGACATGCACTGTCAACTGTGGGGCCTTATATAGACAGGTGTGTGCCTTTCCAAATCATGTCCAATCAATTGAATTTACCACAGGTGGACTACAATGAAGTTTTAGAAACATATCAAGTATGATCAATGGAAACAGGATGCAACTGAGCTCAATTTCAGGTCTCATAGCAAAGGGTCTGAATACTTATGTAAATAAGGTATTTCTGTGTTTTATTTTTAATACATTTGCAAAGAAATCTAAAAACCTGTTTTCGCTTTGTCATTATGGGGTATTGTGTGCAGATTGCTGAGGGAAAAATGACATTTAATACATTTTAGACTAAGCCTGTAATGTAACAAAATGTGAAAAAAGTCAAGGGGTCTGAATACTTTCCGAAGGCACTGTTTGACCTCTACGGGATGGGTGTCCCTAAACCGGAACGGTTGTTGCTAACGTTCACTAATGTGACTAGAATGACGTTGTATACAACAGCCAACTGTCTTATATGGGCAGAAAGCTTAAAGTCTTGTTAATCTAACTGCAGTGTCCAATTAACAGTAGCTATTACAGTGAAAAAATACCATGCTATTGTTTGAGGAGAGTGCACAACAACAAAAAACTGTGCCTTAGACCGCTGCCTTAGACCGCTGAGGCAAGAATTCCTATTTTTGGSCTATAAAGGACTAACATTCTAATTGGAGTTGATGACAATAGATAAAATACCATGAATGCACAACTTGAAGAAAGCACATATTTAGCCATGGAGTACGTTCTGATTGGCCAGTGAGGGGTCAATCCTTGACACAGCTACAACTTGTCTATTCCTCAAAACCCAGCCCTTTCACTCGACCGCGCCCATAATTCCCGACGTGAAAATATAACAAATATTTCTGACACATATACAGTGCTACCAACAACACTAAGATTTACCATTGCGTTATTTCTTTTAAAATAGAGCCCTGTGTGTGAGGGTCAAAGGGACTGCGAGTGGGTCCCAGGGCCCAAATAACAAAAGGACCTTTCAAATTATGGTTTAAAATGTGATTCTTGAATCAATATAGCTTAAGGTGCTCCGCTATCAACGCATGCAGAGATTAACTATGTCCAATAGCGACCTCTGACAATCTTCCCCCACCCCTCTCCATTTGAGACACCTTACCTTGACCGGACAAAAAAATACAGATGGCTGTCAACCATCATTCCCAACACCACACCAGGGTCATAACTCATAACACAATACCCCCAAATACATATACTGTAACACCTAAGTAAAAGTTGGTATGTTAGCTAGTTGTGTGTAGTTGGGTCTATTCAGTACAACGAAAGCAATGGTTTTCTTTTGTTGTTGTTTTTTAATTCAGTGCAGACAGTAAACAGGGCTCTTAAAATGAAAATTTGTTTTATGTAAGGAGTAACAACCTAAATGGATTTTCTCTACACTAGGAGGCCCTGTGGCTATTTATCTTCTACTGGCAAATTTTTCATTACGGCACAATGAGGGAAAACATGGAAAACATACAGTCAGATAGAAGCACAGCATTTCTCAAAATAGTGCCTCAATTTTGTTTCTCGTTTTAGCACCCTAGTCCTAGGAGATCATCTGAAAAACCCTTCTGGAGTATAATTTAAGGGGTGCCATCAGCAACTTTTCTGGGAAACACTTTAATGACATTACATGTACTTTATATCACTTGCCTAACCAATTAAATTACATTGTCATAAGTACATGCAGTCCTTTTTAATAATTTCTTGGAAAATAGTTTCAACAGTGGCTTAAGTACTATGTAATTGTCTGTTAATGCTGAGTAGATTAGAAGATCGATACATGGGTAATCCCTTTGTAGTTATTATCCTGCAATAATGTAATGTCAAATTTGACTTTAAAAAAATTATAATTATCATTGACTGACACGACTGGATGTTGCTGTTATTTAAGAATTAATCATTTGATTATCACATCCTAAAGATCCCACTGATCACTGGTTTCATGTCATGGGTGTGGGGCATATACTGTACACTGACTATACAAACATTAAGGATACCTGCTCTTTCCGTGACATAGACTGATCCCTTATTTAAGTCACCTGTTAAATCCACTTCAATCAGTGTAGATGAAGGGGAGGACACAGGTTTAAGAAGGATTTTTAACAACTGAGACATTGATTGTGCATTTGTGCCATTCAGAGGGTGAATGGACAAGACAAAATATTTAAGTGCCTTTGACCAGGGTACGGTAGTAGGTGCCAGGCGCACCGGTTTGTGTCAAGAACTGCAATGCTGCTGGATTTTTCACACTCAACAGTTTCCTGTGTGTATCAAGAATGGTCCACTACCCAAAGGACATCCAGCCAACTTGACAAAACTGTGAGAAGCATTGGAGTCAACATGTGCCAGCATCCCTGTGGAACACATTCGACACCTTGTAGAGTCCATGCCACGATGAATTGAGGCTGTTCTGAGGGCAAAAAGGAGGGGAYTGTAACTCAATATTAGGAAGGTGTTCCTAATGTTTGGTATACTCAATGTGTACTGGGAATGAATTGGATGATTTGAGCTCAATGAGTGCTCTACCAGCTTACATCCAGAAGATGGTGCTCTCTCTCTCAATGCAAACTGTGGTTCTGTTTGCCAACACACGTCCACTCTAATTAACCCTTAACTCTGTTGTTCCCCAACTCCTACACTACTGCTGCTCCACAGCCCTTCAACCACTCACCCACCTGGCCCCTCTCCAAACTCGCCACTACACTACGACACGCTCCTACATGCTAAACTAATCAATCACCAATGCAGACTGCTGTTGTCGGGGTGACAGAAGAGGGCAGACAGAACTGAGTCAGATAAAGAAATGGATGAAAGCATTATCTTGTAGAGACACATGCAGCTCTGTGGGCATTAGAACTATTCTTAGGGAATACACTGTGCTGGTATTCCACAATCTGTATTTCCATGCCTCTGCAACTATGTCCTGAAAACATACAGTATATTCACATCCATCAGTCACCATGAAAATAAAGGTAGTAGGCCTATACAAAAATATAAGCAAAAACGTTTCTGAAACATAATTCTTAGGACTGTTTTGGTGGGGTTCACTATAATCCTTGTAGCAATAGGATGGTGTGTCTTAAATGTAGAACATTTCAACATGATGCAAGCTACTTGACTGTGTGATATGAAGTGCAGTTATTAGGGGCGTGCAGGGTCATGTTTGACTTTATTGTTTACATGACAGACATCCATGCTGCATATCTCGGCTGGAGGTGGCATTCGTATGGATAGGCTGCCATCTAGTGTCTTTAATCAGACTTGCATGCAACAGTAAATTCCTTAAGTCATGAAGCTCAAATCACGGATGAGGTGTTCATGGGTATTGTAGTTTCCAAATGATCCTCCTCGTCACACAAAGCTGGCAAGTGATTCAAGTTGCTTTTATCAAGAAATACATATTTTGCTAAACATACTATCAATAAATTAGATAAGAATAATAAGCATAAGAAACAAATCATCCAAAATCTGCAACAATAAATGCATGATCTTTCCGATCAAATTTGACTTACTATGATTGTGATATGTGGTTGTCTCACCTAGCTTCCTTAAGATGAATGCACTAATTGTAAGTTGCTCTGGATAAAAGTGCCTGCTAAATGACTAAAATTGTAATGTAATTTTAAAGCTAATCAAAAAACATTTATAATAATACTGAACAAAAATATAAATGCAACATGCAACACTTTTAATGCTTTAACTGAGTTACAGTTCATATAAGGAAATCAGTCAATTGAAATAAATTCATTAGGCCCTAATCTATGGATTTCACATGACTGGGCCCACCAATTTGGGAACCTGGCCCAGCCAATCAGAATTAGTTTTTCCCCACAAAAGGGCTTTATTACAGACAGAAATACTCCTCAGTTTCATCAGCTGTCTGGGTGGCTGGTCTCAGACAATCCCGAAGGTGAAGAAGCCGGGATGTAGAGGTCCTGGGCTGGTGTGATTACACGTGGTCTGCGGTTGTGAGGCCGGTTGGACATACTGCCAAATTCTCTAAAACGACTTTGGAGGTGGCTTACGGTGGAGAAATGAACATTAAATTCTCTGGCAACAGCTCTGGTGGACATTCCTTCAGTCAGCATGCTAATTGCACACTCCCTCAAAACTTGAGACATCTGTGGCATTGTGTAATGTAACAAAACTGGACATTTTAGTGGCCTTTTATTATCCTCAACACATGGTGCACCTGTGTAATGATCATGCTGTTTTTTGTTTTTATGTATATATTTAATTTTATGCATTTMTTTATTAAAGTTTTACAAAATGTACACCCTTTGGAATTAACTGATCATAAAATGTTATCTGATCTGATCTTCATGTAAGTCACAACAATAGACAACCACAGTCTGCTTAAACTAATAACACACAAACAATTATATGTTTTCATGTCTTTATTGAACACACCGTATAAACATTCACATTGCAGGGTGGGAAAAGTATGTGAACCCTTGGATTTAATAACTGGTTGACCCTCTTTTGGCAGCAATAACCTCAACCAAAAGTTTTCTGTAGTTGCGGATCAGACCTACACAACGGTCAGGAGACATTTTGGACCATTCCTCTTTACAAAACTGTTTCAGGTCAACAATATTATTGGGATGTCTGGTGTGAACCGCTCTCTTGAGGTCATGCCAAGGCATCTCAATCGGGTTGAAGTGAGGACTGACTGAGCCACTCCAGAAGGCATATTTTCATCTGTTAAAGCCATTCTGTCGTTGATTTACTTCTGTGTTTTGGGTCGTTGTCCTGTTGCATCACCCAACTTCTGTTGAGCTTCAATTGGCGGACAGATAGCCTTACATTCTCCTGCAAAATGTCTTAAAAAACTTGGGAATTCAAGTTTTTGGAGAAGTCATTAACCTAGGGGTCCACATACTTTTCCCAACCTACTCTGTGAATGTTTACATTATGATTTCAATATAGACAAGAAAATACGATAATTTGGGTGTTATTAGTTTAAGTACACTGTGTTTGTTCATTGTTGTGACTTAGATCAATATCAGATCAAATTTTATGACAGATTTATGCAGAAATCCAGTTAATTCCAAAGGGTTCACATTATTTTTCTTGCCACTGTAAGTACAAAGATTTTACCATATCCCAACCACCCTCCCTCCCTCCACTCAAGACATCCACTCACATAAACAACTCAATACAGATTCAAGATACAAAAAGTGGAGCAACAAAAACAGAAGAAAGGCCTCCCAAGTGGCGCAGTGGTCTAAGGCACTGCATCGCAGTGCTAGCTGTGCCACTAGAGATTCTGGGTCTGTTGCAGCCGGACGCGAACGGGAGACCCATGGGACAGCGCACAGGTTCGGGGAGTGTTTGACCGGCAGGGTTGTCCTTGTCTCATTGTGCACTAGTGACTCCTGTGGCGGTCCGGATGCAATACACGGTCGCCAGGTGTACAGTGTTTCCTACAAAACATTGGTGCAGCTGGCTTCCAGGTTAAGTGAGCATTTTGTCAAGAAGCAGTGCGGCTTGGTTGGGTTGTGTTTCGGAGGATGCACGGCTCTCAACCTTCGCCTCTCCCAAGTCCGTACGGGAGTTGCAGCGAGGACAAGACTGTAACTACCAATTGGACACCATGAAATTGGGGAGAAAAAGGGGGTAATAAAAATAAGTTAATAAATGAGCAGAAAACCTAAGACAAACTTGCTTGGACTGGATAGCATTATATTGATGATTGTACCTATTATGTAATGACTACTGGGAAACCTTAATATATCTTATATCTTATCTATCTGCAAGCCATTGAAGTATGACATAAATGGTTGCCATTTTCTAACAAACATATCATTGGAGCCCCTAAGAGAATACTTCATTTTCTCAAGCTTTGGGAAGAACATTACATCGTTGAGTCATAGAAAAAAATCAGAGCAGATATGAGCAGACTTCCACTCGAGCTGCTAAGGATGTAAAAGCAACAATATCGGCATGTTTGGGTCCAAGGAGAACAAGGTCTCTGCAATACCAAAAACAGCTAGCAAGAACCATGGCTGCAGGTTTATTTCAAGCACCTCAGATAATATGTTTAAAATAGAATCCCAGTAATTTTGTAGTTTAGAGCGTAGAATGAACATGTGACTAAGGTCAACATCTATCATACTGATCATTTACATTTGGATATATTTCAGACAATGTGGATTTGGAAAAATGCACTCTATGTAAAACCTTAAATTGTATGACGCCAAGATGAGCACAATATAGAGTGGAGCGTACTCTATCAATCGCCTCATCCCACCACTCCTGTGTGAATTCAACACCCATTTCCCATTGACAAGCAGATTTAGTTTTGTTGGTGGAGTGTTTGTCCTATGACATAATACAGATAGATCTGAGAAATTATTGCTTTCTGTCGAGGTAATAGAGTCAATGTGCTATCCCAGGGTTGGCAAGGGGGTGGAGCAGGGAAGCCAGAAAATTGGGAGGAGACACAATAACTAATTTGAAGGTAACGGAAAAAGTGAGATGAGGCAAAGAGTATTTAGAGACCAGGTTGGGAAAACTAGAAAAAAAACATTTACATATAAGTCTTGGAAGGACTTAATGCTTTCTCTTACTGGACAAGGAAAGGTATTATCTATTAGGGAAGCGGGGCATAAGTGATTATTATCAATAGGACCCATAGTAGTTGCAGAGGAGAATTTAAAATGAAACTGGTACCAAATCTTAAGTGTGGAAAGCACTACAGGATTGCCAGTATAGAGAGAGGGGGAAGCTGGGAGAGAAGAGCAGAGTAAAGCAGGAAGAGAAGCAGAAATACAAGAATGTGCCTCTAGGTGGCACCATGGGGTATCAGGACCAAGTAACCAGAATGGCAATTATTGAAAGTTGGCTGCCCAGGAATAATATAAAAAAGTTGGCTAGTGAGCCCTCCACTAAACTTGCATCTCTGAAGTAAAGATCTACTGACTCTGGGTACCTTTCCTCCCCAAATAAATGTGGTAACAGCCTGATTGATTGACTTAAAAAAAAAAAACATTGGTAAAAACAATGCATTAATCCTTCCTATAAGTGATAGTGGTAAGCTACCCCATTTCATTTGCGTAAGGAGGGGAACAAAGTTTTTTTAATGTTTCATTTAACCTTTATTTAACCTTTATTTAACTAGGCAAGCCAGTTAAGGATACATTCTTATTTACAATGACGGCCTACCTCGTGTTATGTTATTTTGATTATGTTTAGTTGGTCAGGGCGTGAGTTGGGGTGGGCATTGTATGTTGTGTGTGTTTTGTTTAGTCTATGGGTGTTGTATTGTGTATGGGATAGATAATTGTGAGGTTGTCTAGTTATGTCTATGGCTGCCTAGATTGGGTCTCAATCAGAGACAGCTGTCATTCATTTGTCTCTGATTGGGAGCCATATTTAAGGTAGCCATAGGCAGTAGGCTTTTGTGGGTAGTTGTCTTGTTTAACGTTTGTTGCTTGTCTGGGCACTTGCGTTATTTAGCTTCACGATCYTTTGTTGTTTTGTTTGTTTGTAATAGTGTTTTCGTTTCATGTTCATCTTCGTTCGTTTTATTAAAAGAAGATGGCTTATTTTCCTCATGCTGCGTTTTGGTCCGAATCTCTTCCACACGATCGTGACACCTCGGCCAAACCCGGACGACGCTGGGCCAAATGTTCGCTGCCTTATGGGACTCCCAATGACGGCCAGATGTGATAGAGCCTGGATTCGAACAAGGTACTGTGGTGATGCCTCTTGCACTGAGATGCAGTGCCTTAGACTGCTGCGCCACTCAGAGCATGTAATGAACGAGTTACGAGTTACGTTCACTCCAAGATATTTGAAACCAGAGCAGCTAGGCTGAAAAGGCGAGTCTGTCTACTGGAGCTGTTGCGCTGCTGGATTGATTAGGAAGCATTCACTTTTCTGGAGATTCAGCTTGTAACCGGAGAAGGAGCCAAAGTTCTCCAGAATAGAAAGCATAGAAGGTAAACAGGTTACAGGGTTATTTACATAGGTTATTATTATATGCAGATGATGTCTTACTCTATGTTCAACTCCTTCCCGTGTTACACTTTGGAAAGAGGAGGATGCCCGTAAAGCTACAGAAAGATGCCCGTACAGCTACAGAATGGCGACGGCAAATAATAAAGGGGACAGTGGGCAGCCTTGGCGTGTCCCACGTTCCAGGGCTAAATAATCAGAACATGTGTCATTGGTACAGACACTGGCCTGGGGAGATGTATACAAAATATGGATCCATGAGCTAAATTTGTCCCCAAATCCAAATAATTTAAGAACAGCAAATAGGTACTCCCATTCAATTCTTTCGAATGCTTTCTCTGCATCTAGGGAGATTACCACCTCAGGGGAGTTGGAGAATGGTTTAGAATAAATCATGTTAAACAGCATCCGGATATTAAAAAATGAATATCTGTCCTTTATAAAGCCGGTTTGTTCCTGTGATATGAATCCTGGTTATGACTACTTCCAGATGCCTCACTATCACCTTTGCCAGCACCTTAACATCCACATTAAGGAGGCTTAGGGGCCTAAATGAATAACAGGAAGTGGGGTCTTTCCCCTTCTTAAGAATAAGCACTATTGAAGCCTGTGTTAGGGTAGGTGGCAGCGAGTCACGTTCAAGTGACTCATTATACATAGATAAAAGGGGCTAACTCAGTTGGAAACCCATCAGGCCCTGGAACTTTGTTGCCCTGCATTGACTTGATAGACTGAATAACTTCTTCAAGGCTGAGAGGAGAATCAAGGTAATCTGCAGTTTCAAGTATGATCAAGCTGTTTAATCAGCTTCTTGATATGCCACACCTGTCAGGTGGATGGATTATCTTGGCAAAGGAGAAATGCTCACTAACAGGGATGCAAACTAATTTCTACACAAAATTGGAGAGAAATAAGCTTTTTGTACATATGTTACATTTCTGGGATCTTTTATTTCAGCTCATGAAACATGGGACCAACACTTTACATGTTGCGTTTATATTTTTGTTCAGTATAGTAGATTTTGTTATCGGTTTCAACAAACCTTTATTTTTGTACTTATGTATTGGATATAGTTTTTTTGTGGTGCGATTTTCATATAAGCCCTTGGGGCTTCCAACTTATGTTACACCTGCACACCGCTTTAAAAAAATGGTATTGTTCTGTAACTTGTTAAATCTGCATTGTTCTATCACTTGTTAAATTTGCATTGTTCTATCTCTATTGTTCTATCCATCTCAAACATGTCTAAATGGCAACGCTCTTGACGCCCTTCTGGAAGAGAAAGAAAACGTAGGGATGCAACAGAGTACTATTACAGTGGCTATCAAGTTGATCAACAGCAGGCAGGTGGTGTTGTCACTAAGATGCTGCCAAGTTGTAATAACAATAATTTACAGCAGAGGCCGCGGTCAGACAAGTTCTGGGATCATGACAGCAAAAGATTTGTACCTTGGCTGCATTAAACTTGATGATGAAGATGGAAGATGACAGGCCAAAGCCGAAACCAAATAATCAAATCAAATGTTTTGTCACATGCTTCGTAAACAACAGGTGTAGACTAACAGTGAAATGCCTACTTACAGGCCCTTATCAACAACGCAGAGAAAAAAAAAWGTAAAATAATTACGAGGAATTAATACACAATGAGTAGTGACAACGATAACTTGACTATACATACACTTGTTTTGTTTTCTTTATAACTCGACTATACACACCGGGCACCAGTACCGAGTCGATGTGCAGGGGTAGATACAGTATGTATACATAGGCAGGGGTAAAGTAACGAGGGAACTGGATAGATAATCAAAATCGAGGTTATGATCGCTGTTCTGATGTCCCGAACGTGTTTTCGGTCATAGGAAATGATGGTGGAGACCTACAAAAAAAAAACGTAAATAAACACACAGCATTAGGGAGAATCTCAACTGCAACTCTTCGCGTCCTCTCTCCTCGCATCCCTATCAAAACCTATTTGTGGAGAAAGTCAGATGGGCYGGACCTATGGCTTTCTCATCCAATGGGTTTTCAGAAGGAGATGAGGAGAGAGGACGCCAGGGAATGAATTTGAGATCTTCCCTTAAAGTTACACTAAGTCACAATCTCCTTTACTAAAGTTTGAGTGGTCACAGAGTACTCAAACAGAATGCATCAAAACCAATCATGTATATCTACACTAGATGACTAACAGGGGGCACTCTCTCACCATTGTTATTTTTTGTGAGAAGCTTAATAAATGCATTTATTAATATCTACATTTGTTTTTGCCACATTTATTCTGTTACAGAAACATTAATCCATATTTTTAATTGTTGAATTATGTGAGCTAAACATACAAATATATATTTATATTAAAAGTTCTAATGTTACTGTCCCCACAACAATAAACAAATACTTAAATAGGCCTACATGTAATTTAGTCCTTCAAACATTTAATTTAAATGCTGTAGAATTCCATTCATTCATATGAAGGACTGCTCCTTCCGGGGGGCCAATATTAAGAGGCTTCAAAGCCTTAATGGCCAATACATAGCATCAGCAATCCAGGGTGTATATACATCACTGATCAAATCTAGGGCCTAGATTCAATCAGATCAACCTGCGATAGCAGACACCCGCATACCAGATGTTTTGTCAGTGTTTGAGGTGGAACTGAGTTGGAGCTGTCAAATCAGTGAGCAGCTGCTCTTGCAATCATTGTCACAATGCCACACCCACCCCACTCGTGTTAGAAGTTCAGAAAGTGTACGCTATATAGAAATAATTAAGCTCAACATGAAAAATCATTCAACGAAATAATGAGGATTTCTATCAGCCTAATCAAGGTGTAGATTACATCTCACATTCCAGAGTTCGAATTTGTAAACAAGGCTGCATGGGATTTCTCATCATGCGACACCATGCGACCAATAACAATGTCTGCTTTAGGTACATTACCAGGAGCCGCTTGTGGATTTGACAGCTCTAAAGCAGTTCCACCTCCGACACCGCGAAACCAAAAAACCTGCTGTGCTGATGTCGTCAAAATCGGYTTTGACAGAATAGAGCCCCTAAGAATAAGGTTGTTTAGAGAAAGCGTCTTAAGTGTGACTTTATTTTTAAAATAACAAAAATTTAGTAAAATCCTAGTGACACAGTGTATGTAAATGCACTGAAAGGAATTCTCAAATCTGAGGTTTTCCGCCCAGTCCTGGATTTACTCCACTCTCACATGCACAGCTAAGAGCAGGAGAGACATCGTTAGTCATCTAGGCTGTATCCAGGGATTAATCCTAATTCAATAACTTGCTCCATTGTCTCTGCCCTTGTTGAGTACACCTTGCTGATCTGAAAGGATTGGATGTGTTTGAGCAATATGGTAGTAGCTCCACCTAAGCTTGCTAGAAGGCCAGGTTGAGTGTCTGACATAGGGCTTACCAACCAGGAGCTTACACCTATCAAATCCTATCCCATCGAAGGGAGTGATTCAACAGTGGCAGGGCAAAGGTATGCAGATACCTATTGAATATGGGCCCAGATATGGAGTCATGTAGCTGCCTAAATTACAAAGTGGTCTCTCATATACTTGAACTGAGAGATATCTTCCCTTTACACTAGTAAAGAATGTAAGGTATGCCTCGCCATCACCCTAAAAGCTTTCAGGGCAAAATATTTACATATTGAGGAATAGGAGATTAACCCAAAAAACTGTTACTGTTTACTGTCAACTGGCTATGGACATACTCAACTGTCTGCCACTGACTTTCAGAATGCAACGTGGTTGACAGTTCACATGTCCAGCGTCATATCTGGAGTTTAGCCTGCCTATGAAAACAGGGCTTAGTTTAACCATTGTAGCATGACTGTTGTGGCCTTAGTCTGAAAGGCTGTTTCAAGATGCTTTCAGCTTTGGCTAAAGATGATCAGATATAATTAAGCCATGTCTATATTAAAACTATAGTCTACAATGTTTACATAATTGCTGTTTGAGGTATGGCCATGCTTTGATACAGAGTATCAGTGTATGCACTTTAAACATTGTACATTTTATAAAAGGGCAGTGGTTAAATTAACAGAAATAGATAGCTAGTTCCACAAATTTCTGGGTTATAGCAAATAAAAAAGAGAACTTAAATTGGGTCAAGATGTAGGCCTATGGTATATCATGGAATTGTTTGTCATTGAAAAGGATCATTGTTGGACACATGGTGCTGTATCAGGATTCAAAGTGAATTGGGAGAAAATTTTAAATTACCATTATTCAAGTTATGACTTCTCAAGCTTAGAAAGTAAATGTAAGTGGAAATGGCCAAAGACACATGAAATACTTGTGCCTGATACCATACAATCTGGAGGAGGCATATCAAATCTATTATTTTCCTTTAATAGATTGGATTGAATCCGATGTTCAGAGATTGAGATCTCTCCCTATTTCTGTTAGGTAGGGTCAGCATAATCAAAATGATTATACATTCAACAAAAATATAAACGAAACATGTAAAGTGTTAGTCCCATGTTTCATGAGCTGAAATAACAGATCCCAGAAATGTTCCATACGCACAAAAAGCTTATTTCTCTCACATTTTGTACACAAATTTGTTTACATCCCTGTTCGTGAGCATTTCTCCTTTGCCAAGATAATCCATTCACTTGACAGGTGTGGCATATCAAGAATGTGATTAAACAGCATGATCATTACACAGGTGCACCTTGTACTGGGGACAAGGAAAGGCCACACTAAAATGTGCAGTTTTGTCACACAACACAATGCCACAGATGTCTCAAGTTTTGAGGGAGCGTGCAATTGGCATGCTGACTGCAGGAATGTCCACCAGAGCTGTTGCCAGAGAATTGAATGTTCATTTCTCTACCATAAGCCGCCTCCACCATCGTTTTTTATACACATCTAGATGTGTATAAGAGACAGCATGGTGCTGTATCAGGATTCAAAGTGAATTGGGAGAAAACTGAAATAAAGCCAATTTCTAATGATGACTTCTCAAGCTTAGAAAGTACATTCAGGTGGAAATGGACAAAGACATGAAATACCGGGGTGTACTGATACCATGCAGTCTGGAGGAGGCATATCAAATCTATTATTTTCCTTTAATAGATTGGATTGAATCCGATGTTCAGAGATTGAGATCTCTCCCTATTTCTATGTTAGGTAGGGTCAGCATAATCAAAATGATTATACATTCAACAAAAATATATATATATATTGTGCATTTGAATGCACAAAAATACTGTGAGGAGATCCTGAGACTTATTGTGAGGCCCAGGTGTCTGTGAACAACAGATGCATATCTGTATTCCCAGTCATGTGAAATCCATAGATAATGGCCTAATGAATTTATTTAATTCGACTGATTTCCTCATATGAACTGTAACTCAGTAAAAATGAAATTGTTTATATTTTTGTTCAGTATATTACCAAGGTTGATGTATTTATTCCAAGCCCTGCCAGTTTCAATTCCATCTTTTTAAATAAAATAAATGGCCTACTTTCCAACTTTATTTGGAATGGAAAGACCTCAAGTGTCAAATGGACTGTTTTACACTTACCCTATAAAGCTAGAGGTCTTGGACTACCTAATATGTATTACTGGACTGCACAACTGCATTCACTTAAACAATGAACAGCAAAATATCCATGTGCATGGAGAAATATCGAAGCCATTAAATGTAATCCCTTATGATCTAAAATATATTCATTACTTCAGGTCCAAGGTGTTAAAGAAAAAAAGTAAATCCATTGATTCTCAAATTCCATTCTTATTTGGGAAAATGTACATCATTTCAGGAGGTGGAAAGAACCAATATCACCAGGCAACCCTATTTGGAATAACCCCACCTTACCTCAAGTGTTTAATGACAACACCTGTCTTGGTTCCATACTGTCATCATGAACTTTGAACGTGCACTATGATGGATCTCTACTGTCCTTCAATCAATTACAATAAATATTTGGATTATCCAAGGCAGATTTCTTGAAGTAATTGTTTTACAACTCAGAAATCTTATTCAATCGCTTAGAAAAAATACGTAAAGAAGCTGATACGCCAAAGTTGATTGCAAAGTTATACAAAGGGTTGATTAAAGCTACTTGATGGTGCAGAATCTACAGTGCCTTGCAAAAGTATTCATCCCCCTTGGCGTTTTTCTATTTTGTTGCATTACAACCTGTAATTTAAATGGATTTTTATTTGGATTTCATGTAATGGACATACACAAAATAGTCCAAATTGGTGAAGTAAAATGAAAAAAATAAATAAATAAACGGAAAAGTGGTGCGTGCATATGTATTCACCCCCTTTGCTATGAATCCCCTAAATAAGATCTGGTGCAACCAATTACCTTCAGAAGTCACATAATTAGTTAAATAAAGTCTACCTGTGTGCAATCTAAGTGTCACATGATCTGTCACATGATCTCAGTATATATACACCTGTTCTGAAAGGCCCCAGAGTCTGCAACAAAACTAAGCAAGGGGCAGCACCAAGCAAGCGGCACCATGAAGACTAAGGAGCTCTCCAAACAGGTCAGGGACAAAGTTGTGGCGAAGTACAGATCAGGGTTGGGTTATAAAAAAATATCTGAAACGTTGAACATCCCACAGAGCATCGTTAAATCCATTATTAAAAAATGGAAAGAATATGGCACCACAACAAACCTTCCAAGAGAGGGCCGCCCACCAAAACTCACGGACCAGACAAGGAGGGCATTAATCAGAGAGGCAACAAAGACACCAAAGATAACCCTGAAGGAGCTGCAAAGCTCCACAGCAGAGATCTGAGTATCTGTCCATAGGACCACTTTAAGCCGTACACTCCACAGAGCTGGGCTTTACGGAAGAGTGGCCAGAAAAAGGTGTTGCTTAAAGAAAAAAATAACACGTTTGGTGTTTGCCAAGAGGCATGTGGGAGACTCGCCAAACATATGGAAGAAGGTACTCTGGTCAGATGAGACAAAAATTTAGCTTTTTGGATATCAGGGAAAACGCTATGTCTGGCGCAAACCGAACACCTCTCATCATCCCGAGAACACCATCCCCACAGTGAAGCATGGTGGTGGCAGCATCATGCTGTGGGGATGTTTTTCATTGGCAGGGACTGGGAAACTGGTCAGAATTGAAGGAATGATGGATGGCGCTAAATACAGGGATATTCTTGAGGGAAACACGTTTCAGTCTTCCAGAGATTTGAGACTGGGACGGAGGTTCACCTTCCAGCAGGACAATGACCCTAAGCATACTGCTAAAGCCACACTTGAGTGGTTGAATGGGAAACATTTAAATGTCTTGGAATGGCCTAATCAAAGCCCAGACCTCAATCCAATTGAAAATCTGTGGTATGACTTAAAGATTGCTGTACACCAGCGGAACCCATCCACCTTGAAGGAGCTGTAGCAGTTTTACCTTGAAGAATGGGGAAAATCCCAGTGACTAGATGTGCCGAGCTTATAGAGACATACTCCAAAATATTTGTAGCTGTAATTGCTGCAAAAGGTGGCTCTACAAAGTATTGACTTTGGGGGGGTGACTAGTTATGCACGCTCAAGTATTTTTTTGTTGTTGTCTTATTTCTTGTTTGTTTCACAATTAAAAATATTTTGCATCTTCGAAGTGGTAGGCATGTTGTGTAAATCAAATGATACAAAATCCCCAAAAATATATTTTAATTCCAGGTTGTAAGGCAACAAAATAGGAAAAATGCCAAGGGGGATGAATAGTTTCACAAGCCACTGTATACGGGAAAAATGGGAAACAGATCTAAAGGAAGAAATTGAGGAGAACCATTGATCACAGATATGTGAAAATGTTCATACTTGCTCCTAAAACCTAAGACAAACTACTGTAATTTAAGATGATTCATAGGAGTTACTACACTCCTCAACCTGGTCTCAGAGCATTTCATATTACTATATACTAAATCCGAGACACTCCATTTAATATGCTGTGTTATGTTTGGTATGGTTACATGAGACAGATGGTTACTTTAGGCTTAAACAGTTGAAGGGTGGTTGGTCATGGTGGATGTGTGGGTGTATAACCTGAACGTAAAGCAACCCAAAGGTTGCGAGTTCAAATCCGATCATGGACAACTTTAGCTAATTTGCAACATTTCAACTATTTACTACTTTGCAATTACTTAGCATGTTAGCTAACCCTAACCATTTCCCCTAACCTTAACCCAACATCTAAACTTAACCCTAACCCCTAGGCTAGCTAACGTTAGCTAGAATTTGCAACATATACATTTTGCTAATTCGTAACATATTGTACGTTTTGCAAATGTGTAACATATAATACGAATTGTATTTCGTAACATGTCATACGAAATGAGTGATGGACATCCACAAATTAATAAATACCATACGAAATGGTCTCGGGTTTATGTACAGAATAATCCAAAATGCTCTGACCAGGTTGCACTCCTGCCAGAATGCATGCAATGCACTCAGAAATATCAGATCTCTGTTGGAACCCTAGTGCATATGCTGTGGTGCTGTGATAAACTGATACCATTTTGGGATGATGTGCTATAATTTCATTGTGTATAGGAATTTATACCCATCCATCTCCACGATTATGTCTGTTGGAAATGTAAATATTGGTTCTCAATATCAAAGTTTTGTAATCTAGGTCTAATTGCTGCTGCAAAAAAAATGTAGAGCCATCGGTTGGAAAGCCTCATATTCACCCTCAAACTGGAGGACTGAACTATCTAGCTACGTACGGTTGGATTTTGTATATTATAAAGGTAAAGAAAAACAGGAAGTGTTTGACAAAATTTGAAACCATATGTATTTTTCTTAAAACTGCATTGTTGGTTAAGGGCTTGTAAGTAAGCATTTCACTGTAAGGTCTACACCGGTTGTATTCGGCGCATGTAACAAATAAAATGTTATTTTATTTTTGATCACCGGGGTAGGTGTTGTATAGTGGGCGTTTGGTTTTTGTGTTGTGTTTGTGATGTGGAAAAACAAATCAAAAACTATTTATAATTTTTTGTTTTACAAATAACAATTTAAAGATATGATTCGAATAACAGAGAACATGTATTTCCAGTTAAATTAAAGCCATCAAATGGTCTCTATCCCATTCCTATCGAATATCACCTTACTAAGAACTTGTGATGTATGCGGCTGACTGAATCACTTGGTCCAAAGGACAATCATAGTATCAAAGACACGATTATACCGCAGGGTTTGAATGTCCAGATACTACAAGGATTGCTCAATCCGATATTCGAAAAACAGATTTATTATAATTCCTTGTGGCAAGTCATTTAATCTAAGGCTCTGAAGTTATTACAACAAATACACTTTATGAAATGAGTAATAATGGGCCTCTCAGTAAGCGTTGGGTTTCGTTATCCGTTTATCATTATGAAGGCACCCTGTCAGTGACTTTGTTTACATTGTTATTTGGAAGGTGAGAGTAAACACTTCAATTATGCCGAGCAAGAGAGATGAGGTTTCCACGGCATATTTCAAGAGTAGTGAAATTTGAATTCTGAAATMAATGTGCTCTTTGCCACTTATCCAGTGTGTTTCTGTTTTCCCTCTCAAAAGGTATGCGACTAGGCATAAAGCTGGAAAGTCTATACGATTACTATAAGTTTTAAAAAATGCATACAAAGGAATACAAATATTGTCATGAGACAGAGGCGTCATGCCCACACGGGCACGTGCTCCTTCAGATGTGTCCTGTAAAAGTATATACACAGTACCAGTCTAAAGTTGACACCTACTCATTCCATGGCTTTTCTTTATTTTAACTTTTTTCTACAATGTAGAATAATAGTGAAGACAACAAAACTACGAAATAACACATATAGAATCATGTAGTAACCAAAAAAGTGTTAAACAAACCCAAATATATTTTATGTTTGAGATTCTTTAAAGTAGTCACCCTTTGCCTTGATGACAGCTTTGCACACTCTTGGCATTCTCTCAACCAGCTTCACTACTAAAGGACCCCAATAATAAGAAGAGACTTGCTTGGGCCAAAAAACACCAGCAATGGACATTAGACCAGTGGGAATCTGTCCTTTGGTCTGATGAGTGCAAATTTTAGATTTTTGGTTCCGATCGCCGTGTCTTTGTGAGACGCAGAGTAGGTGAACGAATGATCTCACTTGTGGTTCCCACCGTGAAGCATGGAGGTGGTGGTGTGGGGTTGTTTTGCTGGTGACACTGTGATTTATTTAGAATTCAAGGCACACTTAACCAGCATGGCTACCACAGCATTCTGCAGTGATACACCATGCCATCTGGTTTGCGCATWTGTTTTTCAACAGGGTAATGACACAAAACACTTCCAGGCTGTGTAAGGGCTATTTTGACCAAAGAGAGTGATGGAGTGCTGCATCAGATGACCTGGCCTCCACAATTAAGATGGTTTGGGATGAGTTGGACCACAGAGTGAAGGAAAAGCAGCCAACAGATGCTCAGCATATCTGGAACTCCTTCAAGACTGTTGGAAAAGCATTCCAGGTGAAGCTGGTTAAGAGAATGCCAAGCATTTGCAAAGCTGTCATCAAAGCAAAGGGTGGCTACTTTGAATAATGTAAAATATATTTTGATTTGTTTCACACTGTTTTGGTTACTACATGATTCCATGTGTTATTTCATAGTTCTGATGTCTTTAATATTATTCTACAATGTAGGAAATAGTACAAATAAAGAAAAATCCTTGAATAAGTAGATGTGTCCAAACTTTTGACTGCTACTGTGTGTGTGTATATATATAAATCTTGTTTGCCTGTAATATTGCTAGCCACCTAACAATTTCATGAAGTTGGCTTTAGCTAGCCCAGCTAGGTTCCCAATCTCCCAACTAGCGATCAAGGAGCCAATCAAGTTAGTTTGATAAGCCAGCTACTCTATCTTAGCTGGCATGCCTGCTGGCAAGGTTGGTAGACTTAGGAAAAACAAGCACTAACTAAACGTACTGAATAAGACTAATTTCTTTACCCCGATTTTAGCAAAGATGCATATTTCGTTTCTTTAAAAAATTAAAAAGAACCAACAGGAGTATACAGACAGCTCAAGACGTATTTTTAGATATGRAYAAAAAKAWATATMTTTTTRTYCATAGAATGAAGCATAATGATTATAGCTGTAGATTGCAGGAAAAAGCTTTTTCAGGTGTTAGAAAAATGACCCCCTCCGGACCACCACCAGGCCACCCTCACATGCTTTGTGCCCCATCAGATTTTTGGGGTGCATGATGAGACATGACACATTTCTGAAACATAAAAGTTAGCAAAGGTTACATAATATTTGTGTAAGCACTATATGGTCATTACTGCAAATAATAGCCTTATAGGAATAATAATATCAGTAAATTGTTTGTGGTGTCTAGAAATAATTGGCAATCATTTTGTATAAAATAACATTTATTTCCAGTAATTTCACGTGACACTACAGCTTGTGACAGAGGAGCAATAGACTTGCAAACAAATGCAATTTCACAAAACAGAGAAGTGTCGTAGTGTAGTTGATAAATGCCGGATAAAGTACACAGTTAAAGTCAATTATAATATAATCAATCTTATATAATCAAATGCAATATACAATGTATTGTTGGAGACAAAGTCAGAAAAGGAATGGCAATACATCATTCGTTTTTACAATTAAGCTTTCGATTGTAATGTTCAACGTCAGTAACCTAAACGTTATGGAAATAACTTGATCCAACTTGAACGTTTTTTTTTTTAGAGCTTGGCTGTCCTAAAAAATAAAAAAAAGTGTGAGCAATAATTTCTTAGTAACTAAGGTTGGATGTTTCCTCCAGATTTATTCTTTTAACTAAAAATTCAAAAGTAACAATTGCACCAGGTTCACCAAACACAACAACCCAAATATTTCAAAAAGTTAAATTGGGTTGCACCACTTTTTTTCAATCTCACAAAACCCTACAATTTACAGGAACCATATCGAAGTTATAATTTGGATGTGCTCCATATATGTACTTCAGTATTATGCTACTGCATACATTATGGTGTGATGAATAATTTGCCTGTCCGTTTTTCTGGAATTGCAACCCCTTTAGTAATGTTTCAGACAAAATACTTTCATTGGCGAGATATTTTCAGGTTACACACTATGATTGGCGGGGACTTACAGCAACAATTGTGTATATGCCCATGGAATAATAGGCTCTCTCTGAGAAAACAAAGTTATATAAATGAGCTTGGGTTCTRATGCCATTTTGGGCAAGTAAACGGACTAAAAACAAAGCATTATGTACAGCAGTGGAGTATCAAACATTACTGATCTCTCCCATAACATTCAACACTTGTGGCTACAAATACATTGTTCGTCTCTGAATGTGTCCACTTGAATCCTAGTCCCAACACGACTGAGATAATGAAACATTGCCCATTCTCAGTCTAACGGTTTGTCTGGGTTGTTGTTGACGAGGGGCCCGTACAGGCCATTGGTGTACCCTTGGTCTTTGTGCAAGAGTGTCCTGTCCCGTATGAGGTCACTGAATGAGTAGTCCATTGGCGGCCTGAAGCCCAGAGTTGGCATCAACCCCGTGGTGGAGTAGGGTGTCATGAAGGTGAGCCCTCTGCTGTGGGCCGAGTAGGCCAGCCGCAAGGGGTTTAGTCCCAGATGGGTGCTCAGGGGGTAGGTGCTGGGATCCGCGCCAAAGTGTGGCGCATTTGGCTGCAGAGGGGAGAAGGCGGAGCGGTTGCTCAGCGTCATTGCTCCCGGTAACATGGGCCTTGGAGTGGAGGAGAGGTGCGGCTGTGCGCTCTGGAGCATGCGTTCTGCTGTCCACACCTGCTCCGGGGCCTTGGCTTGTCCACTGTTGTTGAGAATTTGCTCGATGGCCTGCACCACGTCTTTCCCGCAGCCCTGTAGAACCAGTTCGAGAACACTTCGCTTGTGGCTGGGGAACACTCTGGTCAATATGTCGATGGGGTTCATTTGCCTGGAGGCGGCCGAGGAGGGCGATGGTTCTTGATCATCTTTGTCGGTCTCCGAACCCGAGTCAGATCCTAAGGGGCTAATCGAACCCGGGGTGTCTTCTCCGTCTTTCAGTGCCTTGGAGACAGGAGAGCTAATGAACGACTCTCCGTCTCCATTCTCGGAGCCCGAGCCATGACGCCCGTCTGGGGATGAGATCCCTGGTTCGCTGTCAGTGGAAACCGATTTGCCCACCGTCTGCTGCTGGGTCACTGATACCGACATTTGGGACTTCGGAAACAATTCAAACTTCTGCATGCTTGAATCTGTGAAATAGATACATAAAAAAACGATGAGATGTCAGTCAAATAACAAAGACGCCCAATACGCTCCGTTTGATTGTTTTACCAAGATGGTCACTGTCACTTGACAGTTTGGTAAATTAAAATGCCAACTTGTCATCTTGAAATATGCGTCACCTCAAACATTTCTCCATCAGGGTCCTTTACGTTACTCTTCAAAGTTACGAAAAACAATGCGGAAAACACTCTTACGTACAAAACAATCTGACCTACATCATGCCAATATCATTATGTCGGCCTATCAGTGTTTATGAGCAGGCTACTCTGAGCAGGATAATATATAAATCCACTTACCGGAGTTACTTTCGTTGTTGACAGAACCGAAGACCTCATAATTCTGACGAGGTGGTATGATGCCGTTGGCGGCCGCCAGAGCTAACCCTTCTGCTGTCCCGTACAGGAGCTGCAGCTCCCGGGCTTCGTTCTCCTCCTGAGCTTGTTGTCGACGGAGAGCCACTTGTGCAGCCATTACGCGCTGTCTCTCAGCGATTAGGGTGCATTTGGCGCACATACAGTCCTTCCAGCGGCAATAGCGTTTATGGCCCTTCAGCGCAGATACCACGCCATGATTCCTGCAGCGGGCACACTTCGGGGTGCGAGGATACTTCTCCGTTGCGCGATATAGCATTGGACCCCTCAGGAAGCTACTGGCCATGGAGACGGGGATGTTGACAGACGCTCCGACTCCAGGGTGGACCTGGGATCCTGACGGCGCGGTGGAGAGCTCTGGTCTCAGATCCATGTCCTATTGCTGATCAATATCTACTATCAATTGGAAAAAGTAACGTGAGCAGCGTAGTTTGTATTGATGCTGAGGAGTAAATTGTTCAACCGTTCACACCAGTCGAACAGTTGTCAACATCTCTGCACAACTTCTAAAGTAGGTTAATCTACTGGTGTTCTGTCCATTGAAGATAACGACACGTAGCCTCAACCAGATAAGACCGGTTGTCAACTTGCGCGAGTAAGGTATAAAAACGCCATGCAACCTGTCAAGAGTTGATTAACTCAGCAACAATCTGTACTGAAAAACTAACTTTTAACGTGTTATGTACGAGGAGAAATCCAAGAGACTTGCAGAAATTAGTGCCCTGTTTTAACTTAATATCACCTAAAAGGAGCCGAGGTTGCTATACTCGCACCAGCGTGAGACACTAACTTACTCAAGAGATTGCCACTAGATACAGATCCTCCTCTCTCCATTGTTACTCCTACGTTTTCATTAGACAAATTTGACAACAATGTGGCGCCTGTCATTGGCCAAGGGGGGAAGGTGCAATCTGATTGGCCTGTCACTTTTTCAACTGTGTCCACCTGAGTTCTTTCTCAAATAACAAGTGTTTAGAATCTGAAGGGGATCCTGAAGAGCTAAAATACATACTTTTTTCAACTTGAATTCAAAAGCAAATAGAAAACTACGTATCAAATCAAGTAAGATTTATAAAAATTGTAAATATTATGGAAACAGATTCCAAAGCTCAAATTAAATGCAATTATCGAGACATTCAGGCAATAATTCGATTTCTGAAGTTGATCTATATTGCTTTACTTGATTATATTGCTTGATGTATCGTCACGTGTCTTTCATGTATAAAACGCCTTTATTGATCCTTTCATTTACGCTTTTTTTATTAAGACAATGTTTAAAGGCTCACTGACGTCACTGCCCTTTAATTCCGTCAAATCACAAGGTAAGTACATTTACATATTGATTCAAATAGACTAGCCTATGCAGTGCAAGAGCTGGTAGAATGTTGTGCATGGAGTTGGGGGAAAAAACGTCTAAGATAAATAAAAATACATAACTTTTGTATCATAATAGTAATTTACGTGTTTTTATTGTACAATGATAGGACCATTATTACACGATTTTAATGCTACTCATGGACATTCATTATGGATTCGGTTGAGCCAAGCCGGGCCCTTTGATACATAGGCTACTTATCTTATGTAGGCTATTGTGCACTGACAATAATAAAAAAAGGTTTCAGTGCGGTTAAGTTTGGYAATAGAATTGGTATATCGAAGACCATGTCGAAAAGTAGCCTACATATTATTTACGTCGTCAGCAAACAGTGAGCCAACAACTATCCTGCCATTCAAATTTTTTTGGTACAATATTTCAATTCAAGCATAGCTACCAAATACTTTCAACATGCATAAATCAAATGGTAAAAAACGAGTAACCTTATGAGTTGATAGGCTATAGCCTAATCAAATAATTTACTGTGAGTGAGACGGAAATTTAAAGACCGCATGTTTTGTAATTACAGTAAACAGCATTTGAGGTCGTGAGAAAATATAAAATCCAACAACCTCGTACTTGACAGACTGGTCTTTTGCTTGGAATTATTTTTGAGAATAACCATCTTGAAATAATTGCTGCTTGTCACGTTGGCTTTTGTCAGTAGGCAATACCTCAAGTCAAGTGCAAACAGTAGTCAAAGCCTGTATGCAGCACCCCAAGAAAAAGACAATAGGCGAAATTCTTAAATTAGTACATGGACTACGTCTACATTTTCCTGCAATCAAGCTAATTGTATTATTTGCTATTAATAATCGATGTTCATACGTGTTTTTATGGTTTAGCCTAATTTATTTCCTATTTTTAGACRGAATCATTTAAAAAGGCATTGACTGCCAACGTGAGAGTCAGTAAGTAATTTTTTACACAAATTAACAATTATATTACCAGCAAATGTTGAAATAGTTTCATATTGAATTATGACAAATAAATTCCAACTTAGGCTGCAAGTTGAATAATGGTTCATATACAGGCTAAGTGTACATTGAATTGTAAATGTAAAAAAATCACAACATACCAAGGTATTTAATTTGTACTTTTGGACGACCAGATTGCAGGTGATACTAAGTTAGAAGGTTGCTGGCCCGCCATGGACACCAGGGGATGATGTTGCAATCGTCCATGTCACTCCAGGATGAACTTGGGATCCTGATGGTGCCTTGGATCCCTGCCCTCGATGACCTATGCCTACAATCACATTGTAAACGACGTGGGCTGGTTGATAAATTGGATGAAACTTCGCAGATGCTACACTGGGTACATTTTAATCAACCGCAGAACTTCATTTTAACTTTGTACAAACCATTTAAATAATGAGGCAAATAATTAACGATAATGATCTATTATAAAATATAAACGGGTGAGATTAAATGTCAATTCGAGAGGATCAATTCAATAAGAATATTTTATTGATTAATTTAGTCGACTCCAATAAACATTTTAAAATGGCACAATACTACTGGTCAACAAACGCAAATATCAAGAGCAAATGGGTCTGTAGGCCATCATGTTTCGATCCTGGTAGATCATGCAATGTTGAGTGTTACGTTTTACTTGCACCAAATTAACTAACATAGGGCCTACAATTCTGTAATTTCACAGTGATATTGATGAACCGCAGAAAACCCGACATTACCCATGTCCCCTCTCTAGTAACCTTTAGTAATAATCCTCAGAATGACTAATACAGGTGGGCTAAACATTTCACCTGTAGGCCTACATGGGACACTGCAATAATTGTATTCTAATGAATGTGGGTTTAGGCTATATTGACTGGATAGGGCTGCATGCGTAACTTCACAAAAGCAAACCAAAACATCATAACCTGTACCTCTATAACCCTGAGCACCTTTCCACATTTGGTCTAGGGCTTTTCTGGGCTCCTCCACTGGAGGTGTATACCCCACTCTGTTCCGCGCGCTGCGTTTCCCAGCACGCGGAACTGCCACTCGTTGATTACCTACAGAATCACAGTAAGCAAAATGACACCTGTTTCCCATGCAGCTGTCATCTGCACCTTTAATTAGCCCACCTAATAGAAGATAATACATATATATATTTTTTTACATTGTCATTATGTCAGCAGTTCTCACACGCATGAAAKAAATAGGGGTTCATTGCGTTCACTATAAATCACAGTGTGGGTTAATATGTGATATTTTATTTAAAAAGGTGGAGTTTGTAACCTGTAGTAAATGTTGAACAAATATGTTGATTAATATATTGACGAAAAACATCAACATGCTAATAAACACAGGCCCACAAATCCTTTTGGAGGGCTGTGTGGAACTAAGCATTCATCTAACAATATCGGTTAAAGTTGAAAATATAATAGCCTTGATAGAGTCCACCCAGAAACTATATTTTTCTATTTCATTAGTCCATTGCAGATATACTCCCAAAATGTTTTGCATGTCAGCAATCAAGTTTTAAAGATATAACTTACAAAATACATTAGGTATGATGCATTTTGCATCATAGGATGCTGTGTTTTGCATCATACTGGCTGTATTTCTGTATTTTTAAAGTTCTACATCTTTAAAACTTGATTGCTGACATGCAAAATATTTTGGAAGTATATCTGCAATGGACTAATTAAAMAAATACCAAAAMATAGTTTTGGGGTGGCATTTTCCTTTAAAATAGTAGTATAATCAATAGGCCTACTACCATAAAACATTATCTGTGTTCTCTCATGGTTTCCAATGAAATGGCCCAGCGCAATTAAGTGACGGTGGGCACTTAAATGAACTGTTCATTAGGCCTATGCATAAAAAAAACATGTGAGGCTTTCATTTCTTTACGAAAGGCTAGGTGACTGAGTTTTTACACCTTTTTAGACGGCCACAAAAGGAATGCTTGACACAACGTATGTAGCAGCATGTTTCCGCTACCGCAGCACCCTGGTGAAGTATTGCGGCGAACTCTTTCGCTGCTGCCGCCCTGCCTGAGCACGGCTGAACCAGGATTGCCTCCTGGGTTCTTCCGCTGAAATAGCATAGTTTATTAAACGAGACCGAGGTGAGAGTAGCAGTTATACAACGTGTAAGCGGCACCGGGTTTGGTGGAAAAACCACTGCGCATTTACACGCTTCATTTGTTCACCAAGTGCTCATTAGGTTGTTAACCTCTAGTTCAAATGAGGCTCTGGCGATGTTGAGTTTAAGCGAATGGTGGCATTTCCCGAAAGACATTTTAGATCAAAACCTTAAAATAACTACATAAAAATAGCCCTTTGTTGCTGTGACCCACAATATAGGCCCTGAAATAGTTTAGCTATATTGAATCTCACAGGCCACCCCAGTAAAAATTGATTACGCTTGGTCGTACTTAGTAGGCCTACCTTACTCTACCCATAACTCATGGATTACTCTTCAAATAATGAGTCCCATAGGCTCAAGGCGAGACACTAGCATTGCGGTACATTTCTCTGAGAATACGTGGAAGGTCGCAGTCCCTCAAAAAAACACTTGAGAGCCCTTCTTCCCCACTCTTGACCGATGGAACACGCATTTCTAAATGGGGGATAACCCCGACATCACACATTTTATGGGTCTTTTTGTCAAACCTTTTGCCCACCTTTCAGTGGCAGTGCACGCACACACTTTTTGAAGCCCGGCCGTTTCTTCTGCCCAAGAGGCAGGGCGGCAGAGGTATCATCCCTCACTTTACATAGTGGGGGTTAAAATTAATTTATCCATAAGGAGATTCATTTGATAATGTCATACTGTATTAGGCTACTTAGCCTTAGACCCACCCATACAATAATGACAACAGTGTGCACATAACTACGTCAACAAAAGTAATCAAGCTATTAATATACAGACATTCCACGCCTCCAATTCTAAAATGTTAAACTGTTTTAGAGTAGCCTAAATGTGTGTGTGTGTGTTACTTACGTCCGCACAGCCAATTAAAATGCAGACGTTATCCTTCCACATCTGCCTCCTTTGCAAACGAATGGCACAGAGAAGGTAGCCCATGAATGGGCGTTCATTGAGATCACAGATGGAGTATGGGTTTTTGCTCGAAATTTGAGAAACACCATTGTCCCCAATCAAAACTCAATGTGTTGTCCTACAATGGGCTGGGCTTTGAGCTCTGCCGCTTCAATTGCCCTTGTTTTTTAAACTTGAAGTGTTCAGTACAAAGGCTTGCCTCCTAAATGTCACCCCCTGAATGCTCGCCTCAAGACCGTGCTCAAAAAGAAAAATAACACAATTATGAAGCAATAATTAGGCTACTCTGCTTCACTTCGCACGCCACTGCTCCCATTCAACTCCCTTTAGCTCTGCTTAATGCTTTATTCCAGGGCATGATAATCCGAAAGCAACAGATTTAATTTATTTGGCGTATATATTTTTTTGCATATAAATTGATTTGGGACTCGTTAAATAAATGAATGTTGCATGTCGTTGCAATAGCAGCCTGCTGAATGATATAGCTTTTCGCTCAYGCCTAACGTTTAGCCGGATGTTAGGCCCATAATAACAACACAACTACAGTCCATTAAGCGTCAATTTGAGTTTAATCTATTACCAATTTACTACAATTACAAAACATCAACAATAGGCATGAAGGCATTGATAATATTTATTCCTTATGTTTTTACAAGAGCTGAAATTACTGACACGAGTTCACAATTGTGTCAGTATTTCAGATCTTGTAATAACTGAACCGCTATATTATGTCACACAACATTTAGATTGTCATGCAATTTACACGAGGGTCGGGAAACAAACCTATTGGCTTGGTTTTTATGCGCCTTTAGTTTATTTTGGTGGTTGGCTATTCATGCAGTCAGAAATAGGTTTATAAAAATCGCACTCCGCATATCAACTCACTATCTCATGCTTTTAGTGAGGAACAAAAAAACGGAAAAATAACAAATCGTAAAAGCTACAACTCAGTAGGGCAACGAATGAGGGAAAGTTAAACAATTTCATAAATGGAAAAAAAAAAATCTATTTTTGTATGCTAATTGGTCCTCTAAGCACGCAGCGAAACTTAACTGCATCGCGTTTGCCCTGATTAGCCTCATAATAGCTGTTGATTAAAATGCTGTTCACATGACATTTATAAGTGTAGGCCTACGGAGGCTGTAATTATTATATTCTATCAAAATAAAAAGCGGCCTAAAAATGGAACATATTGCTACGTTTTTTCTATTGTGTTATTGACTGTACGTTTGTTTACTCCATGTGTAACTCAGTGTTGTTTGTGTCGCACTGCTTTGCTTCATCTTGGCCAGTTCGTAGTTGTAAATGAGAACTTGTTCTCAACTGGCCTACCTGGTTAAATAAAGGTGAAATAAATTAACAAATAAAAATGGTCTACAGTCCCTATAAACTACATGAAACAAACATTATTTTAAACGTACTGTAGCTGTGCCAATGTTTGTGACCAATTGCATTTAAAATGGTCTATGCGTTACCCTAAATAGTTCTTATTCCGCTTGAATTTACATAAAGGATAAAATTCTATAGAAAGGCATTTATTTTGTAGGCGTCAAGAGGTTTAATTAAGTTCTGAACTTTATTTACTTCTACAAATTGAATAAAAGACAGACCAACAATAATGCGAGAAAGACCTAAAAACATTAGTGATACATTTTTCATATGCTATAAGTCCTAATTTCAATCGAAAAACAGTTGAGTTTTATTACTAGGGGGACTCACTGTAATCAGTATTTAACGGTCCAATGTACAGTATACATGTAAGCCTATAGATTTACACCATATAAAAGAAATATGCAGGTCACTGATTAGTGTTCTACATAGCTATTTTACCTATAGAGTGGGTGTGTGTACACACACGTTTATTATTTCTACTAAATAATACTTTTACTATCACAACCTTTATTTGCATCATCCAAAGCTAAATTGACTTTAGGGGTGGGGTATTAGGCAATAATGATAGGCTCATCATAAGGCTGTTAAACCTAATGAATCATATCTTCTGATGCTATGCTGTAAAGGGAGGTACAGTTAATATGCATTCATTAGGAAAAAGTTGTCGCTTCAGATGATCATTTTTGACTCTTCCACCTCCCCTACTCACTGTCCATTGACCATGCACACATCCAGACTCTCCCTTGCTCTACCCCCACCACCACACAACCACACTCCCTCTTATTGAACAAGAAACCCAGAGAGAAATGAGCCCCCTTTTGTGCCTAACAGTTTAAGCTGCATAGATTCTGTTTCTTTGGCACTCATTGAGTGCCAACGTCTCTGAGAAAGTAAACTTTGAGTGACCCTCCAGGTTAGTTTAGTCTGGGATCCCTCCATCACTTGGTGAGTGGATTTAAAAAGCAGGATGCTGTGGGATCACAACTTACTTCAAAAGGAGAGATCACTTGCATCAGGAATTCTGTTCCCTCAACAGGGGCCAACATTCTTGACCCTGGAAGACTGGTTAAACATTATTGAACACTTCCCTTTTGTTAGGGAAGAATAAAGTCACCACCTGATGTTGCCACCAGTGAATCTGTGTCATAGGAAGCCAGAGAATAAGTCCATTGTCACACGGCCACATTCTCAAATTGTGGGTTTTAACGGTGGTGGCATTACAAGATCAGACCCTGAGTGACAGCCACCGTCTTTAAGACACTGACATCCAAAGGTTGACCAAGACGCCAAAAAAAAAGGGTGTCCTGGGAGTTCAAGCTGACGTCACCAAATAGTCAAGCCATATTGACTTGATTTGTACATGCACAATAACAGCTATCTGCATTCCAATATCCACATGAACATGGGCCTATACAACACTTACCTTGTTATAATTACGGTACGGTCCAGTCTAAGAGAGATGGTGGAAAATCTCACAGTCAACAACATAAAACAATATTTCTACTAAGCCATACATACATGGAAGTGGGACAGTGAATTCAAATATTGTTGGAAGAAAGCAAGTTTTACAATTCTGAATGATCAACTCATTGAGAGACACTCACCTCACCCACTGTTTACTGCAACATTATGCTTGAGAATGGTTATCCTGGGGAATACTGACGACTCCTACAAACTTCAACAATATTGTAAAAATAAGCCTTTACGGATTAATTATTTAGCTATAAAGTGGTTTTGAATAACCGTGTAGACATCAATACACAACCAATTCTCTGTAAGAGAAATCTTTAACAGGACAAATTGCAATTCTAGTACAGTAAAATGTTGTTTTAGCATGGCACAGTTAACATATACTGGCCTTAAAAAAAATCTGGTGACAAGTTGGATCAAGTTGAGAGAAATATCATAATATCCAATAGGCATTTCTGACTGAATCATCATCATTAGTTGCAGCTGTACAAAACAGATGCCCAAGTGCATTAGTGAACCATTCAATGATTGAAACTGTAATATCACACACCAGAGGAGTTGCACAATCCACATAGTTCCCTGGGGAAGAATGCCTGACAAGGATTATGCACCTGTCTCTTGATTAAGTGCACCTAGTATATGTTCAATGAAATCGTGACCTTCCAGTGACCTCTCCTCTGCCTTAAACTCTGTTCAGGATTCCTTATTTTTACAACCATGATGTCAACTCTGGGCCAAAACAGGTAGCTCTGTAACTGGACGTGCCCACCTTTGACATGCAGCAAACTCCTTACATTTAAAATCATCATCTTACCTATTTAAACAAGTCAGAGTTGTGGGACCTTAAAATGGGAACGCATGAGTGAAGTTTGTCACCGAGTTATTTGTTTCGCCAGGGTATCAGGAACAGTTTTCCTATCTATGTATAATCCTGGATAATTCAAATTAGGATTTAAATACTGAGCAGTATGTTACTGACAGGGTGTGTCAGGTCAGGTTGTGAAGGGGACCGACTGACGCATGCTCTGCTCGGTCTCACCAGGCACACACACAGCAGCCTGGGGAAGTCTGACTGAATGAACACATTAAACATTCAAATTCCTTGCGTGAGAACCAAGAAAGCGGTGGGTATGTTGCAGAGGGATGAATTCGCCTCAAGGATGGAGAGATTCTTTCCTCTCCACTTAAACAGAGGTCATATGAACACAATCTGACAAGAAGATTAAGAATTTCTAGATTTTCTTATTTGCTCACCACCTGTTTTAACCAATGACCAAACGAACGTCAGACTCCTGCTCTGAAACACACTGCATGAGCTCCTGTTCCAACTTAATGACTGACCCTCCACCCAAAGAATAAATAAGAATGCCAGAAATAACTAAATCTATTCTGGTCATTTCATTAGAGGCATGCATTGAGAGCACTAATCCTGATTCCCAAAACCTGCCTCTGATAAAAGGAAAAGTCCTCAGTGAACAGGAGGGCTCTACTGTTGGGCCCACTGTGCCGGCTCAAACGTTGCTTTTTGCTGTTAAAAGAACGCCATTTCAGATGGAGAGATAAGCCTATAAGCTTGTCGTGGAAGTGAGATTTTTTTTTGTTGCCTTTGTGGCAGATAATACCAGGAGATGTCTGGAAAATATTGCTCTAAACCAAGAAAATAAGGCAACTTACTTTTTTAGGAAAAGCAAACTTGTCTCTACCATGATACACGACATGACCAAAGGTATGTGGACACCTACTTGTCGAACATCTCATTCCAAAATCATGGCCATTAATATGGAGTTAGTCCCCCCTTTGCTGATATAACAGCCTCCACTCTTTCCTCTAGATGTTGGAACATTGCTGCAGGGACTTGCTTCCATTCAGCCACAAGAGCATTCGTGAGGTCGGGCACTGATGTTGGGCGATTAAGCCTGGCTCACAGTCAGCATTCCAATTAATCTCAAAGGAGGTCAGGGCTCTGTGCAGTCTAGTCCTTCCACATCAATCTCGACAAACCATTTCTGTATGGACCTCACTTTGTGCAAGGTGGTATTGTCATGCTGAAACAGGAAAGGGACTTCTCAAAACTGTTGCCACAAAGTTGGAAGCACAGAATCGTCTAGAATGTTCACTCGAACTAAGGGGCCTAGCCCGAACCATGAAAAACAGCCCCAGACCATTATTTCTCCTCCACTAAACTTTACAGTTGCCACTATACATTCGGGCAAGGTAGCGTTCTCCTGGCATCCGCCAAACACAGACTCGTACATCGGACTATCAGATGGTGAAGCGCGACTCATCACTCCAGAAAAACACGTTTCCACTGCTTCAGAGTCCAATGGCGGTGAGCTTTACACCACTCCAGCCGACGCCTGGCATTGCGCATGGTGATCTTAGGCTTGTGTGCGGCTGCTCGGCCATGGAAACCCATTTCCCGACGAACAGTTCTTGTGCTGACTTTGCTTCCAGAGGCACTTTGGAACTTGGTAGTGACTGTTGCAACTGAGGACAGACGATCTTTACACGCTACGCACTTCAGCACTCGGGGGTCCCATTCTTTGCGCTTGTGGCCTACCACTTCGTGGCTGAGCCATTGTTGCGCCTAGACCTTTCCACCTCACAATAACAGCCCTTACAGTTGATCGGGGCAGCTCTAGCAGGGCAGAAATTTGACCAAATGACTTGTTGGAAAGGTGGCATCCTATGATGTCACCTTTCAGTCACTGAGCAAGGACATTCTACTGCCAATGTTCGTCTATGGAGATTGCATATCTATGTGCTTTTATACACAGGTCAGCAACGGGTGTGGCTGAAATAGCCGAATCCACTAATTTGAAGGGGTATCCACATACTTTTGTATATATAGTGTATGTAGACTTCCTGACTGATGTCTTGAAATGTTGCTTCAATATATTCACATCATTTCCCTCATGATGCGATCCTATTTTGTGAAGTGCACCAGTCCCTCCTGCAGATGCTGCCACCCCCGTGCTTCACGGTTGAGATGGTGTTCTTCGGCTTGCAAGCSTCCCCCTTTTTCCTCCAAACATAACGATGGTCATTATGGCCAAACAGTTCAATTTTTGTGTCATCAGACCTGAGGACATTTCTCCAAAAAGTACCATCTTGTTCCCCATGTGCAGTTACAAACCGTAGTCTGGCTTTTTTTAATGGCGGTTTTGGAGCAGTGGCTTCTAACTTGCTGGGCGACCTTTTGGGTTATGTCGATATAGGACTCGTTTTACTGTGGATATAGATACTTTTGTACCCGTTTCCTCCAGCATCTTCACAAGGTCCTTTGCTGTTGTTCTGGGATTGATTTGCACTTTTCGCACCAAAGTACGTTCATCTCTAGGAGGCAGAACACTTCTCCTTCTTGAGCGGTATGACGGCTGCGTGGTCCCATGGTGTTTGTAAATGAGAACTTGTTCTCAACTAGCCTACCTGGTTAAATAAAGGTAAAATAAAATACTTGCGTACTATTGTTTGTACAGATGAACGTGGCACCTTCATGTGTTCGGAAATTGCTCCCAAGGATGAACCAAACTTGTGGATGTCCACAATTTTCTTTGAGGTCTTGGCTGATTTCTTGCGATTTTCCCATGATGTCAAGCAGAGGCACTGAGTTTGAAGGTAGGCCTTGAAATACATCCACAGGTACACCTCCAATTGACTCAAATGATGTCAATTAGCCTATCAGATGCTTCTAAAGCCATTACATAATTCTGGAATTTTCCTAGCTGTTTAAAGGCAGTCAACTTAGTGTATGTAAACTTCTGACCCACTGGAATTGTGACAGTGAACTATAAAAGTGAAATCATCTAAACAATTGTTGGAAAAATGACTTGTGTCATGAACAAAGTAGATGCCCTGACCGACTTGCCAAAACTACAGTTTGTCAACAAGAAATGTGTGGAGTGGTTGAAAAATGAGTTTTAATGGCGCCAACCTAAGTGTATGTAAACTTCTGACTTCAACTGTAACTGCTGTTCCTATGAAGTCCACATACTTTTGTATGTATAGTGTATATTGTTACTGAATAGCAAATACTGACGCATGATCATACACTGATACCCATCACTAGTCACATTTTTTATATTAGACAATAGAACTGGTTGTCCATCAGGAATTCAGTCACTCAGTACACTGAAGTTCATCCAAACGTATTGCTTTTAGAAATGTCTCAAATGTCTAACGCAAACTCAGGCTGCAAAGAGACATGTAGTCTTCACAGCTACTCCAGAGAGCCAATCGCTGACCAGATGTGGTGTATTTTCCCCATGCCTGGCTTGACAGGAAGCTTACCATGTTAGCTAACTGAGTTCAGCATGCTGACGTACACACTTCAGAGTCAAACACAAAAACTCCTATTCAGATCCTTCATACAAGGACAGCCCATAGCCTACTGGCCAAATAGACAATAAATGGTTTAAATAATATAGCTTTAATGTTTTGTAGAAAGTTTGCTGAGGTCTCAATGACAGAAACCCTGAAATAATGACTCAGAAGGTGACAAGGAATAAACCAAATTTAAATAAAACCTAATAGCCACTTAAAATACTAAATGTTCCAAGTCAGATTTACAAAATGAATAGCCTACCAATCTCTCCACTACAGCTCAAAACACTCACGGTCAAACCTGTATTAACGATACCACTTAAATTAGAAAAAAAGAAAGAAAAAAAAAGAAAAGAAATCACAAAAGGCCACAATAATACGAAATTCATATGACGTGTATGTGTGTGTGTGTGCGTTTCAAGAGAGTGCTGGCTCAGACGGATGCATGTTCATATATATTTTATATAATGTATATCAAACTAAAACTAATACAGCATCAAACTTAAAAAGGACCAAGAAAAATAAAGTAGTAACAGTTGGTTGTGGAGCATTTTGAAATTAAAACCAGATTGGTTGGAGCAGAAGAGGGGTGCAGATCAGGAACATTGAGCCTCTCTGGCTGCGGGTGGGAAGGGGGCAGGAGGAGGTCCATCCCTGGTTGGGTGCATGGAGGGGCAGGAGGGAGCAATGGGGGTACGGCCAATTGCAGGTGGAGATTAGTTAGTCCAGCGTTCTCCAGGAAATGTCTCCTTGCTTATCTTATTCAAACAAAACATGACTAAAAAAAAGCAGCCGTACTGTAGTGGGAAGTCTTTGTCCGTGAGGCTGTTCTTCTACTCAAGTTTCTTATTAATATCCTTTATCATACTGTAAGTGTGGACAGAGAAAACCATGACACTGCAATTAAGTGAGGGGCGAGAGTGTTTGGCTGTATGCTTGTGGTAGCTTCTCTGTGCATACGTGTACACTAGGCATTCATGTACGATGCACAGGCCGAGAGCAGGGACGCTTACACGCGCGTGTGTTTTTTTTGTGTGAGTGTGAATAGTGTACTGTATATGTTGTGTATTGTGTGTGTTTGAGAGTTCACCTCCATGTGAGAGGGTGGTCTGTCTCTGTAGACCCACTAAAACCATGCTAGAACTCTTCACTACTCTTCCAGCCAGTCCCACCACCACATGGCCAGGCTGTCCTACTCTTTAGCTTCCAGGAACAGGGTCTCCTGCGGGAAAAGCTTGGCCTCCAGTAAAGACGAGGCTGGGTCTAGCTGGGTGATCTGCAGAGAAAGAGAACAAGAGAAGCATGAGAAGAGGACACATTCATACAGGATACATGACAGTCATTACACAAGTCCTTGTTCTAGCTCCAGTTGGAAGTGACATTTAACCACATGTGCATACATGGAAAGAATTAAGTTGCAATGTGCCTGGTAAAAAGTACAAACGGTCAACTAGTCCATTTCTTAATCTTTTTATCATTGAACACGTTTTGTGTACCTTGGGACATGTACACAAACGTGGACGTACCAAAGTACGCCATGCAAACAGATGTACTGGAAAGGTGTTAACTTGGCCTCTGCTTGGTGTATGTCTCTAAGATACATCATCAAGTGGAAAAGCTGTTGACAGTGAGGCAGTAATCTGATCATCTCTGTTTTGGTGGCCAGCGTTGCGTTTCCCCAGAGAGATCGATCATTTCTGTTTTCTAAGGTTTCCATCCAAACTAAACGGCTGTGGTTTCTACAAGGACCTGCCTTGAACGATGTGTGTACGACCATAAACGAATCACCTTTACCTACTGAATGAATGACCAAACAAAAATACATAAGGTAGATGCTAATATTAAAAAAGACATACAGTATCAATAAGTGTCAAAATATTCATCATTCAAATCCAGGTTGAGGGCATCGGCAGAGCAAGATGGTAATAATGCATTGCCACCCATAATGCAGCTAATTTTGTCAGCCATGTTGACACACGGGTAACCTATGCTGTTTAACATGAGACAACCCAGCCTGCTAGCTTATGAGGGTTAATCACCGGGAGTCTCCTGTTACATAGGCCCCGTCATCCCCTTCCGCACACCTGGGCCCTCTGTCTACTGTGACGTGGGAGCCAGGCCAGGGCAGGGCTTATCTGTTGCCTGTGGTGACAGCCTCTGATTAGACCTCCTGTTATGATCACTGGGGTGGTAATTAACTAGCAGGCATCAGACAACCAGCGCAACAAGGTCTGAGTTCACCTCACACTGATGAGACCATCATCACAACGACATTAGGTGGAGAAACACTGCTGGATGATGTGATAGCTGGAAGACCTTTGAGGCTGAAACCAAGTTAAACACCCACCTCTCACCATGGAGTCAGAGTTTGCTCTATAACTATCCTGACAGCTCTGTCTCTCTCAATCTCTGCTCTGGCTGGGGAAGTAATCCCTGCAGTTGTCCTGCCCGGTTCGCCGTTGAATTTGGATGCATTGTGCCTGTTATGCCGCCAACAGACGGATCCTACTTCCTGATATGACATCTCATGTTCTTCTGTTCTACCACACACATATGGTAATAAACTAATCTTCCCTCAATATAAATAATGAGTCGTCTTTCCTAACGAGTAATATTTCCAATGATCATTGAGTCATCAAAAACTAACCTTCAATAGAGCTACATAATTTCAACGGTATGATGCCGGGAGGTCAAAGAGGAGCAAGAATTCATCAGCAAACAGCTATTCCCAGAGGAAAAGGAAAATGTCACACCAATGGAGGCTCTTTGACATCAGGTTCTCATACTAATTTCTCCTGTCATTAGGGCTCCTCGCTCCCCAGCATGACCTGAGCTCATAAGGCAGCACAGGGAGGGGTGTCACGTCAACCTACACAACGCACCGCAGCCAGGGGAAAGCAAGATGGTGTGCTGCTAACAGATTACGTCCCAACGGGTGAACTGAAGACCTTTTTCCCCCACCTTTTGCTCAGTATTTCACAAATGCCAGCTATGCTAATGAACCTGACAGGCTGTTATGACACCACAGCATCAGGTATGAGTAAATTAGGGTTTAGGGAGGAGCAGGTGCGGCCGTGTGTGTGTTGACGGGGGGAGGGGAGAGCATCTGACTAAAAAGAAAGTAGAGAAACAAGATGCCACACTGACACAGGAGACAAGCACCATCAGTGATTGTTTACATTGTTATCCAATTAAGAGACCATAAGCATTGAGGCATCTGTCAACAAACAAAGCTGTTGTTTTTCTCTCCACTCTGCGTCGCGATACCCTCTCTATATTTTCACTGTCTGGCTCTCCCTATATCCGCTGAATTCTCTTCTCCCCTGACTGACACATACAGCAGCCGGGGAGAGCCTGACACACAAACATACACAGGCCTACATTATTCATGATATGGCCAACAAAGCAATCTTATCAACAAACAGCTCTATGATAAAGGCAATACACAAGCATTTAAACTGTACTGTATGACTTGTAATTACATTTTAGTGTAGTAGATAAACCAACTAGATGTCTGGCACACAACATTAAAGTCTAGCATCAGTCTGAAGTGCCATTTTAAGTGTTTTGAAGGTTCCGGTTTAATCCGTAGCAGCGGTGTTTTCTCAAGTGCTTGACAATGTTGGTGGATAATCATCGAACCCGATCACACACTCATCCTGACAGGCCTCACAGTGGCCAAACAAACAGAGCAGAACAAGATGCCACCTTCCTTGAGAGACCCACTACTACTGCCAAAATAGTCTAATTCCTCTGAAGATGTCATAAAACTGTTTCCATCAAATTAAAACTAACGGCAAATGTTGGTCTAAAATAGGCTCATTCACGTACACTACTTATGCAAGTTACCCAAGGACTACAGAGTTTTCAGTGTGTGAACATCAATGTGGGTTGTATCAAGAAAATAATGCACAAGAAATGTTATGCCTACCATCGGATGTTCCACCCTCCCACTAAGTAGAATTTCTAGATTTTATTTGAGATAATGTTGGATCTTTACTTTCAATCTCTAGTGAAGGACTAGTAGGAACATTTCTTTATATCGGTATGAGAATCCGCTATCACATCTCACAAAAGAATGTATTAACTCCATGTCATTGTCTTCAGTGTTATGATTATCGTGCTTAACATAATTAACACTTAAGTTGAAGTAAAAATAAATATTGCAAATCACTTCATTAGTATGAATAAAACATTTGATAACTTGAGACGAGTGAAAAAATAAACACCCGTCTCAAGATGTCAGTTTCCAACATAATCGAACGTGCAGCTGAAATAACAGTTTTTTATGAAGCCATTTAGGTTCTATGTTAATTCAAACCATATAGCTTGTCTGTTTTAAACTTGTGTTGTCAAGTGTTTATTTGGCCAATTACAAAAGCAGTGGGAGATCATTATGTGCTTCCAGGAACGATGACAACACGTAGAGCCAGGGCGTGAACAACACACTTCAAAGTGGGCCGCCGCGCAGCCTGGAGAGAGGGAGGAGGGTGAAAAGGGGGGCTGCCGTTCCCCAGGGGAACAGGCCCTGAGCTTTTAACTTCTCTGGAACAGGGAAGCAATCTGCTCTCAGAAGTCCCCTATATGCTGTCTAGAGCAGAGCCAACACAAACACCAGTCCCACACACACAGTGCATAAAGTGTGAGACTGAGTACAGTATACATGAACAGGATTTTGGGGGGCAGGTAGCCTAGCGATTAAGAGCATTGAGTCAGAAACCGAAAGGTCGCTAGTTCAAATCCCCGAGCAGACTAGGTGAAAAATCTGTTGATGTGTCCTTGAGCAAGGCACTAAACCCTAATTGCTCCTGTAAGTCGCTCTGGATAAGAGCGACTGGAATCAGAGCTATAACCTACATGGAGCTATATCCCACATGCAGTCATACAGGTGGGAGAAGATATTGTGGAAAGACTTTTGGGGAAGGAGTATGAATTTTGGGACTAAATCAATAAACTGCAATTGTTCTTCCTGTGCGTTTCACTGTTTCAGACTTGAAATGAACGCAGATGTGATGTCTAGTTCAGTTGGACACGAGGATCATTTCATAGCACTGTTTATTTTGACTAAATCTAGAGTTTTGTCTAAATCATTCTACACATTGGTACTGTTCAAACATTTCATTTTCAGAAACCTGGAACATCAATTAGGGCAAGGTTAAACTCAGCACAAAGTACAGTAACACAACGTGAAGAAAAATATCCTGTCAAGACAATGTATGGGGGTCTAAAACCTAGACTGAGCCAAGTTAACTCACGACTGGAACWACTAAGTATCTAGACCACATACACAGTACATACTGGTTCTGGTGAGTGTGAAGAGACATGTTTTGCTCTTTGCGTCAACATGTAACTTCCTCCAATAACTTACAAGCAGTCAAAGAAACTAAAGTATAAAGTCAGCGATGCATTTTATTTTATTTCTGTTTAATCATCTTCCACTTAATTGCTTTCTTATTGCTGGCAATTATCTTGAGTTGTCATGCAGGGGAAGGAGAGAAGAAGTTTAAACATTTGCGGTGTATTACAAATGCAATAGTGGTACATCCGCTAATCCGAGCAGAGCAACAGTGGAAGCGTCTGGAGGAGATTGAGGCTCCTTTTAATTAGAGGAGAGCTGCAGGATTAGACGGACTGGGCACTGTTCAGATGCAAACACACTGGCACACACTGCTTGGCGATGTCCACAATGGCACCCAGTTTTCTATGTAGTGCACTACTTTTGACCAGGGCCCATATGGTAGTGCACGATATAGAGAACAGGGTACCATTTGGGACATACCCATAAATTCTGCTCTCTCTTTCTCCTGTCCTCCGCACCACGTCTCTACTGGAACTTCATTGGAGATGAAGACATTTTTATCTTGGCCTAAAACACGTGGATTTTAAAGTGTATTTAAGAAGATGTGAATAAGGCATGGATCTGCTTGAATAGATGAAGGCATGTGTGCCCACCTGAGTGTGTGAGCATTTGTATGTGTATCAATGTTTGTGTACTGTATATGTGTCTAGTGTGCGCATGTGTATAAGTGTGTGCATGTGTGTGTGCGTTAGCTAGAGTGAAGTGTTTGTACCCCCATGTTCCCTACAGACCTGGATGGCAGGCTGTCTGGGCAGGCCTGCACACACACACACACACTCCCGTTGATTAATGGAAATCCCATTTTTGTTTCCACCACTCCAATTAAGCAGGTAGTTAAAATGGTGCTCATTAGCTACCTGCCACAGCACAGAGCAGAGCGTGGCCAACAGCTCTAATTACTGGGAGAACTCCAGTCGGTCCGGCGCCGTGCACCGCGGCTACAGAGGAACCAACCGAGGAGAATACTGTTGACTGTATCCTAAGTAGCCAGCGCTCTTCTGTGTATACGTACTGGCTAATTAATATTCAACCCATTATAAATGCACTTGTGGATAGAAGTCACACACACTCACGCAAGCACACGAAAAAACACATTTCTCATTAGCCCACCATGGCTTTTAATTATACAGAAATCCTCTAACTATCTGAACAGTCACACTCTCTGGACACTGGGGATTGAGATGAGCAACAAACTGGAGCCACATGCAGGGGTGAGCCAATTATGACTGTGGACTTCTCCTGCAGAGATGTTACATTACAGGCTGCTGTGTTGATCACTGCTTAGTACCTGTAGTTAGCCAACCAGAGGTACTGAGCAAATAAAGATAAACATACTGTAGAGTTAAATAATGGTCATTAGTTACACTTTGGTTCCACCTTGTTTAAAGTAGGGATGTGTTCAAGACAATTCGATACATATCTAATTACACAGGCTCCAATACGATACAGGAACAATACGTTTTAGTTAAATGATTTGGTGCGATTAGAGAACAAATCGATGCGATTCGGTTCAACGCAATCCGATGCACTAACATTTGTTGCTGCTGATTGAGCTCATGACCTGGGCCTCTGAGCTTGATCTGTCTGAGCTGTGTTAGGCGTGTGTAAATGATTGTACACTGAGTATATCAAATATTAGGAACACCTTCCTAATATTGAGTTGCGTGCATCCCCCCCCCACCCCTTTTTCCTCTCAGAACAGCCTAAATTTGTTGGGGCATGACTCTAGGTGTCAAAACATTTCCACATGTCAACTCCAATGCTTCCCACAGTTGTGTCAAGTTGGTTGATGTCCTTTGAGTGGTGGACAATTCTTGATACACATGGGAAATGGAGCTTGAAAAACCCAGCAGCGCTGCAGTTCTTGACACAAACCGGTGAGCCTGGCACCTACTACCATACCCGTACAAAAGCACTTCAATCTTTTGTTTTGCCCATTGACCCTCTGAATGGCACCTGTACACAATCCATGTCTCAAAGCCTAATAATCTCTTCCCCCTTCATCTACACTGATTGTAGTGGATTTAACAGGTAACATCAATAAGGGATCATAGCTTTCATCTGGATTCACCTGGTCAGTCTAGGTCATGGACAGAACAGGTGTTAATGTTTTGTATAATCCGTGTAGGTCTATGGCATATGTACTATGTAGGCACCTGAGTTGAGCCATAATAACGTTGGGCCAGTAACCAATAGGTCGCTGGTTCGAATCCCCGAGCCGACTAGGTGAAAAATCAGTCAATGTACCCTTCAGCAAGGCACTTAAGCCTAATTGCTCCAGGGTCGCCATCAATAATGGCTGATCCCTGGCCTCACTCGCTGAGGGTGTCTCAGGGAGTGGGATATGCAAAAAAGTAACATGTCCAATTCACACGTGTATAATACACACTAATGTGTGAAATAGGACAAATGTAAGCACCCACCTAACAATAATAATTATTAGGGAGACCAGGCTTCTACCACCCCACTACCACTACCAGATTAGGGGTGTGCAATGGAGACTGTTTTTTGTCTCCAGTATCTTACTTTTACTCCCGTAAAACACTTTTTTCAACAGCACATAGATAACCAATATAATTTGTTTTTACTCAACTAATAAAGCCTAATATCACGCAAGCCATTTTAGCATTTGAATGCTGAAGGTGCCGCGCAGATGAGCTAGATCAGGAACAGGCCGCCTACCTCGCGTTGGTCAGTGCGCGAAGCTGGGCACAGTGCTCAGTTTGACTAGGCTACTGACATTGCCTGGAGTTGTTCTGCATGATGACTGTCAACACAGTTAAGCCTACATGCAGTTCCACACTAAAGGAGAGGATGCATCAGTTGTCACAATAGAGGAGTTATTTTTTTGGAAGTTAGAAAGAACATAATATAAAATATTTTCTGATCGACGCATGCTACATTTCAAATCGGTTTGTGGCTCGATGCACTTGTATCTTAAATATTTGTATTGGGGACCGATACGTATCGGTGAATCGCTACATTTCTAATATAAACACACTGTGGTCCCGTGTGGCTCAGTTGGTAGAGCATGGCGCTTGCAATGCCAGGGTTGTGGGAACAATTCCCACCGGGGAACCAGTATGAAAAAAGTATTTAAATGTATGCATTCCACTACTGTAAGTCGCTTTGGATAAGACTAAAAATGTCAATACTTACGTTTCTGCGGGGGAAGGTGGTGAGCAGTTTGAAGTCATCCCAGGGGTAGCCCTTGGAGGCCACAAAGTCAAAGAGGACCTGCAGCTTGGTGCTGCCCAGGAAGCGCCGCACCAGAAACTCACCACTGGGAGTTCGTATACGCAGCTTGCTAATTGGCTCTCCTCCTTCCTCTGCAGGCTCTGGCGGCAGGGCATGTTCCAATGAGAGACGGATGGCCTAAACAAAGGGGAGGGACAAAGCGATCATAGAGTTAGGTAGGGAAGGGGGTGATTATTCAGTTGGACAATGACTTTTAAGTGTGATTAATTTGCTTACAATGACATGGATTCACTTTGTTTCGGGGAACTTTAAAACGACTATTTATGAGGCAACATATGAATCCACAAGGCATCAAATCCTCTGGCCTCTTCTTCCAAAACGTGTAGGCTAGTCTTTGTGTCTCATTAATAAAGACATGCAGTACAACGCTAACTCGTGCCGGGGTAGATTAGATAACTGCCCAGAACAAATAGGATGGCCTCATCAACAGCAGGGAAATTAAATCAGGTCTCCAGTGTCACAGAGCAGGACCTGCTGCTCCCACGGGGCTCTTTCCCTCCAGCTTGTTGTTCCTGTTTTGACAGAGGGTAGCATATGCTGTGACAACACACAGCAGCTTTATTTACCAACCATAATGCAATTATATTTCATAAAAGTGTACAACAGTAGCTCATTAGCAGCTTCAGGCTTTGAGTGGGAGCGTGCCAGAGGCACTCCCCAGGTAGGTGCCTGGTAAAGGGCCCCCCAGCAGCACACTGCACTGTGGCGTCTAAAGCCACAGAGCACACGCCTCACTTAGGCCCTGCTTCGCACAAAGAACACAGGAGCATAACCACTCAACGCAAAAAACAAACACCACCACAGGAGGGGCGGGGGGGGGCAGTGTGCGCACCTGACAGGAGCACCATGAGGCCACTGGTACTAGTAAATAATGACATCACCACTCCCCCCTCTGCCTCTTCCTTTCATCTCCCTCTCCACACAAAGACAAAATCACAGAAAGCATTTCCCCTTGTACTCATGGGTCTACTGAGCGGTTTGTTTCCCTGCGGGGCATTGTGACGGGTGGTGCAGGGCAGACAGCCGGAGACGTGAGGCAGACTTGAGGTCTGGTCTGTGGGTACAGACAGTGTGTAGTCCGGGCGGCTGAGTGGGTGGGTGTTTGGCTGGGCTCCAGGTGTGGGACACCATGCTGCCTTGTTTACTCATACACAATGTCAGAGAAATTAGGCATTGGAGCAGCCAGGGATAAGCAGCACAACTCTGAATGGTTGGGACAGCTGTTGTCCTTCCTCCACACACCATACAGACACACTGGCTCCGCTTATTATCTCCCAACCTTCTACCTGATGACCGACAGCAGTAGTAGTGGGTGATCGAGCGAAACGATCTGGAACTAGGTCTGTGGTTAGAACTCTAGCCTTGTTAAAATACAGTTGAAGTCTGAAGTTTGCATACACCTTAGCCAAATACATTTAAACTCAGTTTCACAATTCCTGACATTTAATCCTAGTAAAAATTCCCTGTCTTAGGTCAGTTAGGATCACCACTTCATTTTAAGAATGTGAAATGTCAGACTAATAGTAAAGAGAATGATTTATTATTTCAGCTTTAATTTCTTTCATCACATTTCCAGTGGATCAGAAGTTTACATACTAATTGGAGTGTATGTATTATACTAATTGGAGTGTATTTGGTCGCATTGCCTTTAAATTGTTTAACTTGAGTCAAACGTTTTGGGTAGCCTTCCACAATAAGCTGGGTGAATTTTGGCCCATTCCTCTTGACAGAGCTGGTGTAACTGAGTCAGGTATGTAGGCCTCCTTGCTCGCGCACACACTTTTTCAGTTCTGCCTACACATTTTCTATAGGATTGAGTTCAGGGCTTTGTGATGGCCACTCCAATACCTTGACTTTGTTGCCATTTTGCCACAACTTTGGAAGTATGCTTGGGGTCATTGTCCATTTGGAAGACCCATTTGCGACCAAGCTTTGACTTCCTGACTGATGCCTTGAGATGTTGCTTCAATATATCTACATAATTTTCCTCCCTCATGATGCCATCTATTTTGTGAAGTGCACCAGTCCCTCCTGCAGCAAAGCACCCCCGCAACATGCAGCAACCCCCGTGATTCACGGTTGAGATGGTGTTCTTCGGCTTGCAAGCCTCCCCCTTTTTCCTGCAAACACAACGATGGTCATTATGGCCAAACAGTTCTATTATTGTTTCATCAGACCAGAGGACATTTCTCCAAAAAGTACCATCTTTGTCCCCATGTGCAGTTGCAAACCGTAGTCTGGCTTTTTTATGGCGGTTTTGGAGCAGTGGCTTCTTCCTTGCTGAGCGGCCTTTCAGGTTATGTCGATATAGGACTTGTTTAACTGTGGATAAAGATACTATTGTACCTCCAGCATCTTCACAAGGTCCTTTGCTGTTCTGGGATTGATTTGCACTTTTCGCACCAAAGTACCTTCATCTCTAGGAGACACTCATCCCTGCACATGATTATGGTTGTGCTATGATATGTGTTGATGTCTGTCTGTGGTTTATAGCTAGTGGTCTTCCTCCAGGTTGTTTATGTCTCTCCTGTTGTGGGGAGTGTCCTTGAGGCTTCATTACTGAATCCACCAGTGTGTTTGTCTTCACTCTCATCATTAAATACTAGGGTTGGAAACTTTCCAGTAAATTTCCGACATTTCCCCAAATATCTTCCATGGGAAGTTAAGCCCGGGAATTTTGCTTCAATTCATCAAAAAAGTTAGCTTATAACAGTGAACCTTTTTTGTGGGACACACACAAGGCAATTCTAGGTCTTGTAGCATATTTTGGTTAAACTATCCCAATTCAATGGAATTGCACAGTGCATTCTTCCATCACATGTACAGCTAATTCAAGATCTTGCACACTAATGAGATGCTTTCTGTCAAGTTTTGATTACAATACTGGCTGGGGTGAATATATATGACAAACATGATTTTTTGTTAACTAGTAAATAGTAGCCTACAGCAAAGTGTGTTTAAATCATTTCTAACTTGTTAACAATTTCTGCTAGTTAGTTTCTGCTACCATTTGGGGTTTAGCTTGCTTAAGCCTGCTAACTGAGGAGTGTTAATTCACCTGTTCCCATACATGTTTCATTTTAAAACATTTATCTTACAAAGGAGTTGTTTAATCTAACAGCTTAACTATTTATCTGTACATGGAATTGTATTTGCTTTTCTTTTACAAATGTTTTCCCTACTCTACAGGAAATTGCCACAGGCACCATCTGATGTGTGGAGACATTTCACTGCAGCTAATGTCGAAGGGAAAGCTGTGTACATTTGCAAATACTGTGCCAAATCATATGTGAAGAATGCAACAAAGATGCAGAATCATCTGGCGAAGTGCATAAAGTTCAAACAGCGCTCACAACAAGCAACCCTGACAAAAGTCCCTCTACTTCTATTCAAGGTGAAAATGATGAATCAGACACCTTATCGATAGCAACAGCTCATGGTCCTCCTGGAATCAGAAGTTTTTGACTTAATGGAGGAACGTAGTCAGAGAAATGCTGATGAATGTCTTGCTCGAGCTGTGTATGCAACTGATGCTCACAGGCAATGTGTATTGGAAGAGTTTTCTGAATGTTCTTCGCCCAGCATACACCCCTCCAACCAGACTTTATCTACTAATTTGCTGGATACAGAGTTCAGAGTTAAAGTGAAGGTCAAGCAAATCATACAGAAAGCAGACTGTATTGCAATCATCTCTGATGGGTGGTCGAATGTTCGTGGGCAAGGAATAATTGACTATATCGTCACCCCTTAACCAGTATTCTACAAGAGGACAGACACAAGGGTCAACAGACACACCGGTCTCTACATTGCAGATGAGCTGAAGGCAGTCATCAATGACCTTAGACCACAGAAAGTATTTACATTGGTGACAGACAATGCTGCAAACATGAAGGCTACTTGGTCTAAAGCGGAGGAGTCCTACCCTCACATCACACCCATTGGCTGTGCTGCTCATGCATTGAGTCTGCTCCTCAAGGACATCATGGCACTGAAAACAATGGATACACTCTACAAGAGAGTCAAGGAAATGGTTAGGTATGTGAAGGGTCATCAAGTTATAGCAGCAATCTACCTCACCAAGSAAAGTGAGAAGAATAAGAYCACCACATTGAAGCTGRCCAGCAACACCCGTTTGGGGTGGTGTTGTCATCATGTTTGACAGTCTCCTGGAGGGGAAGGAGTCTCTCCAAGAAATGGCCATATCACAGTCTGCCGATATGGACAGCCCCATCAAGAGGATCCTCCTGGATGATGTATTTTGGGAGAGAGTGGTAAGCAGCCTGAAACCTATAGCAGTAGCCATTGCACAGATTGAGGGAGACAATGCCATCCTGTCAGATGTTCAGACTCTGCTTGCCGATGTAAGAAGAAATCCGTACTGCCCTMCCCACTTCTCTGTTGCTCCAAGCAGAGGAAACTGCAGATCTGAAATYCATCAAAAAGTATGGGCTTCTGCCTGAAGCCCATACACGCCGCAGCGTACATGTTGGACCCCAAGTATGCTAGCAAGAGCATCCTGTCTGGTGCAGAGATCAACAAGACCTATGGTGTCATCACTACCGTGTCTCGCCACCTCAGCCTGGATGAGGGAAAGGTTCTTGGCAGTCTGGCGAAGTACACTTCAAAGCAAGGGCTTTGGGATGGAGATGCAATATGGCAGTCGTGCCAGCATATCTCATCAGTCACCTGGTGGAAGGGACTTTGTGGATCTAAGGCTCTTTCCCCTCATCCTCCAAATTCCACCAATATCAGCCGCCTCAGAGCGCAACTGGTCATTGTTTGGGAACACACACACACACGCAACAGACTGACAAATACAATGGTTGACAAATTGGTGGCTTTTTGAGCCTGACAACAAGTCATCCTCAACAAGGCTGGAAAGTGACAGTGAAGATGAGGCCTCAGAGTCTGATGTTCAAGAGGTGGACATTGAGGAGGTCCAGGGAGATGACATGGAAGCCTGAGAGGAAGACAACCAAAGCTTTAGTTTCTAGACTATCATTTTACAGATGTAACATTGAGAAAAGTTTTGGGAGATGCGATGGATCATTGGGGATCATTCAATATTCCCTTTCTTTTGTTGTCCAGTGAAATCATCACATGTGAAGAGTCAACTCAATTAAAGTTAAATTTGTAACTAAATTGTTTTTTAAATTTGTATTGGAAGGATTTAATCATTTGCAATTATGTCTACTTATGATAAGGTAAAAGGTTTATGTTTCTGTCTCCATATAAGGTAAATATATCCAATGCAAAAAACAACTACATTTAAATGGTATTAATATGCAAGTATTTCCATTAATTCCCATATATTCCCTGTTAATTCCCACGGAGAGTTTACACCTCTGAATATTCCCCAAAATGTGAAACCCTACTAAACACAGCACATGCCCTCCTGCCTGCCTCACACTTGACCAGGCAGACACACAACCAGACAGGTGAAACAGTTGACCAGGTGAAAATACACCTGATACAGTCACACACAGGTCAGGTCAATGACTAGATTGCGTTTTCCCCTGCTTTAGACTTTAAGGCCACAATAAGGTAAGCCTGTCTGAGGTAAAGGATGTGGTATAGACTGCATGTAAACAGAGGGGCCATTGTTGGGTATCATGTTTCTGAATATCTACACTGTTGCATACAAGCAGGGTCGGTTGGTGGAGAGGAAACCATGGCAACGGGCTAGAGGACTACAGTGATATAATTAAGACTGGACAGAAAGGTCTTTTGTTCGGGGCTGTTTAACTAATGTGACAAATCATCTCAGCTAGCTGGTTCACCTGATCCCTGCTGTCTGTGGAGTTTGCTGCTGAGTAAATAGCCAATCAGCTGGCTAAAAGGAGCTATATCTACAGCATCCACCACTGCGTTCCCACTGCCATAATTGTTTTTCTTTGTCCCACCGTGCTTTGTGCTGCACCTTTTGTTCACTTGGTTTCAATATGATCTTGTGTGTCGTAGGGAATTCAAACAGGACAATAACATCTCTGTATGACAAGCTTAACAGGGATAGGGCTTACTGTACACACAAGAGATTAGTACATGTCCCTCTGTCTCTCTGCCTCCACCATGGGGATCACATGTTAGCATTCACTCCACAAACAACATATATGGACATGCAGGACGAAACAGACAAATACTATAAAAAAGTATGTGGATACCCCTTAATATTAGTGGATTCGGCTATTTCAGCTACACCCGTTGCTGACAGGTGTATAAAATTGAGCACACAGCCTTGCAATCTCCATAGACAAACATTGGCAGTAGAATGGCCTTACTGAGCTTAGTGACTTTCAACYTGGCACCGCCATAGGACAGTTTGTCAAACTTCTGCCCTGCTAGAGCTGCCCTGGTCCACTGTAAGTGCTGTTTTTGTGAAGTGGAAACGTCTAGGAGCAACAACGGCTCAGCCGCGAAGTGGTAGCCACACAAACTCACAGAACGAGACCACCAAGTGCTTTAGCGTGTAAAACAACCCTGTCCTCGGTTGCAACACTCACTACCAAGTTCCAAACTGCCTCTGGAAGCAACGTCAGCACAAGAACTGTTCGTTGGGAGCTTCATGAAATGGGTTTCCATGGCTGAGCAGCCGCACACAAGCCTAAGATCGCAATGCCAGGCATCGGCTGGAGTGGTGTAAAGCTCGCCGCCATTGGACTCTGGAGCAGTAGAAACGCGTTCTCTGGAGTGATGAATCACGCTTCACCATCTGGCAGTCTGACGGATGAATTTGTGTTTGGCGGATGCCAGGAGAACGCTACCTGCCCCAATGCATAGAGCCAACAGTAAAGTTTGGTGGAGGAGGAATAATGGTCTGGGGCTGTTTTTCATGGTTCGGGCTAGGCCCCTTAGTTCCAGTGAAGGTAAATCTTAACGCTACAGCCTACAATGACATTCTAGACGATTCTGTGCTTCCAACTTTGTGGCAACAGTTTGGGGAAGACCCTTTCCTGTTTCAGCATGACAATGCCCCATACACAAAGAAAGGTCCATACAGAAATGGTTTGTTGTGGAAGAACTTGACTGGCCAGCTCAGAGCCCTGACCTCAACCCCATCGAACAACTTTGGGATGAATTGGAACACCAACTGTGAGCCAGGCCTAATCGCCCAACATCAGCGCCAGACCTCACTAATGCTCGTGGCTGAATGAAAGCAAGTACCCGCAGCAATGTTCCAACAACTCGTGGAAAGCCTTCCCAGTCAAGTGGAGGCTGTTATAGCAACAAAGATGGAACCAACTCCATATTAATGCCCATGATTTTGGAATGAGATGTTTGACGAGTATGTGTCCACATACTTTTGGTCATGTACTGTATAAATGATGTATATATTTTTTATCTAACAAAGTGACCATGTGTTTTCAGTTATCTAAGTAGGAAATGATTGTTTAACTCTAAACATTAACCATAATGTTCTCACCTCTTTCTCATCATCTGCTTCTTTCTGGATCTGTTGCAGGCGAAGCTGTTCTGCCTGCTCTCTCTCCTGTGCTTCTCTCTGAAACAGAAATATATTTTTATTAATCCATCCAGCTGACATCAAACCATTACAAATAGTGATCAAACAATCAACCATGTTAACAYGTTTACTGGGTGGTTTCACAATAACCATTAACGACACATAGTAATGGTCACAATCATAACATGATTATAGAAGGGTATCCACTTTAAAGTTGTGCTCTGTATAAATGTTTCACTTGAGTTTAATGCTAAAATGCATGCTAAAAACCCTCTAACATTTATCTGATGAGAATGGATCCATGCCATTGTGTTGTAGTTGATGCCCAACCTTTTTACGGTCAGCCTCTAATGACAGTTGGTAGGCCTCATCCTGCTCCCTCTTCACCATTTCCCTGGCTTCACGTTCATCCTGGATAGAGAAAGAGACCACGTTAGAAGAGAAGACAAATACCCTCAAATTATGAGGTAACCAATAACACCAATAACAACAGAAGTAGTTAAAGTAAAAACAAAGTTGCTTTCTTCCTTTGCCACATGTTATATTGTTCTGTGTTGAATAGCTGTGATACCTGGCAGCTGAGCAGCAGGAAGTAGAATGAGAGAACTAAATGCTTTGTGTGGTTTAGCCAGACAAGGCTTGAAAGAGTATCATGTGGGAGAAGGGAATCCATCCGGGCCTCAACTTCCTTAACAGACCTGAGGGCTCTTTTCTTTTCCCTCAGAGTTCCTGTTTGTACAGAGGCAGACGACTGCCTTTCTACAGGCTGTGTGTAAGAGGCTTTCTAAAGCAGGGAGAAAGAACTGTTTCCATTGTGTCAGCAATGGCATTTGTTTTGGAGCCTGGGAGACTACCTTTTCTTTTCTGAACCCTGGACTTTGTGCCAATTACGTGAAAAAGTTGAGCTATTGTGATTTGTGGGGTTTGTGCACAGGGCAGGGGGAGTGGTCAATTCTTGCAAGCCTGAGAATGAAAAGGATACATTTTTCTGTTGTCCTAAATCATATTGGTCGCTGAACAGACACTGTAATAGCATGGTTGAGGACAAAAGAATAAAGGGTCACTTACCGTAAGTGCATTTGCCCAGCAGTCACGCAATAACAGTTACTGTAAAGTATAATGTTCCGTACTGTGTTCATTCCTTTTGATAAAATATCATGAAACAAACAAACGTTGCTTTTACTACACATAACACACATTATGGACAGGTACCTTTCTTCATTTACTGGGTATTTACTGGGTATATGATACCATACAATACAGTTTCCAACTACTTATGTAGCCTTTATCTGGTATTAAAATAGATCAAAGGAATAAACAAAAAAGTATGGAACAGATTCTAACAGCCAGGTATTTCCTGCTGTTGATGCACAGTCCATAACTAACTAAACAGACAATCCAGGTGTGTTTGGTTAAGTCAAGTTCGTTCAAATCTATGTGAAAGTAACTTTTTGGCTCTGCTGCAGTCTGTCCACCTCCCAGGCATGTCAGTCAGTGAGGAATGCGAGTGTGATGTTGGCAGATGTCTGGGTCTGTCCTCAGAGGAATGGGCCAGCAGAGCAGGACAGCCTCAGACAGTGAGTAGGTGTGAGCTCAGAGCAGTCTGGGATAGCGGGGGCTGTGGCAATGGGAGAACATCAGGTCGGAATATAGGGAATGAGGTTTAGATTTTTTGGGGGATCCCCATTAGCCGACGCCAATGGCGACAGCTAGTCTTCCTGGAGTGAACCTGAATTCTTCTGAGTGACCTGTACTGAAGGGTGACTCAGAGTACACCAACACCCCTAGCCTTAGGAGTCCTCTGCTTGAACTCTCAAGTCCAAATGATGACTGATTACTGACATGCTGTACATAAATCTGACCCAAGGCATTCGACTGATAAGGGGGCCAAGGGGCCAAACAATTGTATTTAAATATCTATGACTGTACACGTAGTGAGGAGAATTAGCTAATATGATAACTCTTTCCAATGATTGAAAGGCGGTCGGCGAGCTCAAGGAGTGACAAGTTCACTTCACAGCGAAGATGTATATGGTCTGGCATTTACAGGATGTGGTTGCAGATTCCTGTGGTTATTAATCACTCTGGTACATTACCCACTCATGATCATTTGTTCTCCTGATTTGTGACATTATCACTTCACATTTCCATCAATCCCGACAGGCCTGTGTAATTAACACAACCAGTGACCTTTATGGAGCCAGATCGCTTGTCAATGTGCCAGAAAATAATATACTACTTGTCATGAACAGAAACATTCTAAATATGTCAAATTGAAAAGTCATTAAGAACCAAATTTCATGGTATGTTAAGTGAATAACAATATTTCTGTTGACATCAAAAGCTGTCATATTCGCTTTGCATCTATGAAGACAATAGCAACGCAACCACCCAAGCTTCTACCCATGAAAACCTGTCCCTCAACTTCTCTAAACGGTGCTGTATCATCCAGCCTGGTCACACAGGACATACAGCTTGCTGCTGTATCATCCAGCCTGGTCACACAGGACATACAGCTTGCTGCTGTATCATCCAGTCCTGGTCACACAGACATACAGCTTGCTGCTGTATCATCCAGCCTGGTCACACAGGACATACAGCTTGCGCTGTATCATCCAGCCTGGTCACACAGGAACATACAGCTTGGTACTGTATCATCCAGCCTGGTCACACAGGACATACAGCTGTATCATCCAGCCTGGTCACACAGGACATACAGCTTAGTGACATGTGCACAGTGTACACACTTCTTGTTGCTTATTGGTCTTAATTATTTTTTCTGAAAGGGTAGGCATCCAATAAGAACATAATGGGAACCCCAGTTGTAGACATTCATTGGCTCACCTACAGTTAGCCCTCCGGCTGTGCACAAAACAACACTGTCTCACAATTCCCATGACGATATGCTGTAACTAAACTAATCAAACACAGAAAGGTCACTAAACTAGTATTGTTACGTAAACACAGTGGGAGTCTAACACATTCCTCATATGATGTGACTAAGACAGACAGGCAAGCAGCCAGGCCTAGTGCTGAGGAACATGAGACAATCTCAGGTGTTAATCTACTACAACACGCTGCTGCAGATGCCTTTCATCTTAGAGACAGTAACCACTTTGTGACTATTTCTTTCTTTAAATCTCTATCCCATCAACAAGTGTGAAAGGTTTAAAGATAAGTCGGTGAGAGAGAATGTGTACTGGTAGTCAGTCATCTCCCACTGACAAGTTGACGCTAAGTATTGAGCACATTGGTTTGAGCCTGATGGCACGTCTTCCCACTTCATCTCTTCCAGACTGCTGATTAATGAGAGATTTAAACAGTACAAAGAAACAGGGCATTGAGTCATCTGTATTCACTAACAACAAGAACTGTATGCCAAAGACAACATGGTCTAGTGTAGTCAGCTGAGGGGAACTACCTGTTTAAAGGGTCAGACAAAACTAGAATGCCGTTCTTTGTTTATTTGATGTTGAGTAAATATCTGCTAGAGCGGGAGAATGATTAAATCCATCCATTTCGACACATAAAAGACAGCATTCATGAGGTCAGGTAAATGTCTGACAGAGGGACCCCAGCCATACTGTCCCAAGATTCCTGTCCTCACATGAAAGAATACCGCTTCTGTTTCGCTGCTTTCTTCTCAGAGTGAAGCTTGGAATTTGTTTGTCGAGTTTCTATTGGATTAAAGCGGCAATGGACAGAGAATGGTGAAGAAGAGAACAGTTGTATCCTGCTCCCATTGTGAAGACCTTAGGCACAGTTAACTAAAACCAAATGGGAGGGAAATTAATTGTGCTTCGCCCCCCCTGTCCCAGACAAAGGGCCTCTCAGATGTGTGTTCCTAGCCTTGGCCCTAAGTGGAGCTGGTGGCAGTCACAATGCATTCCGATTTGTCTCCGCATGTCCCCATTTAGCTCCGAGACAAACTATGGCATAATTCTATGAGAACGGCTCAAATGGCACAATAATTGGCTCCCTCTTGGCCTCCTGTGACTAAACAAATCATGGTATATTTCAGTGGCCATGGCCTAATCATGGCTTACATTTCAAACATCTACTCCCCCTTAAAGACTCTGTTCTTCTGTGTGCTTTTAGAGTTCCTCCCATCTGTACCTCATCCTTGATGTCCTCTTGCTGCTGAGCTGAGAAGATTTCCATCGCACCCATTAGCCTCATCATCAACTCATCCACTGTTGTATTGCCTTCAAAGAAAAATAAAAAACAAGGCATAAAAATAAAAAAAACTTTGCCCCATTCGCACAAACACTTACTATTTTATCATTATAGAAGGGTCAGAGTAAATTGATAAATTATAGCTATAGTTAAGTATAGCTTTAAAAACCCCTCCCTTTATCCAGAACATAACAAATATTCAACCCATCAATATTGTTGACATTCATTACCTTGAATAACATTTAAAACTTCATTTGATGTCCTCTTTCCCATGACAATAAGGAGCAGGGGGAACTGATCGGTCTTGTACGTCCGAATCGTCTGTGCCACCACACTGCCAAAATGCCTCGTGCAAATGGTGAGTAGTCTAGGAAAGGAAAAGACAGGACGGACATTTTTCACATGAACAGAGGTACACAGCTCATACCATTAAGGACTTTAAAACCAATTCTGCCTTTTCTTACTGTAGACGTCCCTGTCTAAATAGGCCTAGTAGACAAATTAGTATTCCCCACCGCATGTGATGAATTGATAGGGCAGAGAGGATTTCTTATTCCATTACAAAGACAGAACTTTAAATTAACATTTCACTAGAAGGAAAAGGGTAGCAGGCAGGCCCTTGGAGCTCACTGTAAATGTCATAATATTAATGAATTGCTATAGAGTGAATGCAAATACAGATTATATTTTTTGCTCACCTTTTAATAAGATCCACTTTAATAACTGGCTGGTAAAATATAGGAGTAATGAAATGGGTGGAGGATGAGGTCAGAGGGGAGAGGGATGGAGTGATTGGTCTGGGCGGCGGTGCTACTCATTAATCATGAATTCAAAGTTGAGAGTGCTAGTTGCAATACTTTTCAAACTTTGAGATGGAACAGCATCAACTCAACGCTTAACCATGGGAAGCATTAGCACCAATCTCCAATCAGCATTCCAGGAGAAACAAGGTCATTTCAACCACAACATTCCTCCTTTATTTCACCAGGTAGGCCAGATGAGAACAAGTACTCATTTACAACTGCGACCTGGCCACAATAAAGCAAAGCAGTGCGACACAAACAGAGTCACACATGGAATAAACAAACGTACAGCCAATAACACAATAGAAAAAGTCTATGTACAGTGTGTGCAAATGTAGTAAGATTAGGGAGGTAAGGCAATAAATAGGCCATAGAGGCGAAATAATTACAATTTAGCATTAACAAGGAGTGATAGATGTGCAGATGATGTGCAAGTAGAGATACTGGGGTGCAAAAAATATATATAATAATATGGGGATGAGGTAGTTGGGTGTGCTATTTACAGATGGGCTGTGTATAGGTACAGTGATCGGTAAGCTGCTCTGACAACTGATGCTTAAATCAACTCTTACCCTAAATCTACACCAAATAGCTCATGCACAGTTGAAGTCGGAAGTTCACATACACCTTAGCCAAATACATTTAAACTCAGTTTCACAATTTCTGACATTTAATCCTAGTAAAAATTCCCTGTCATAGGTCAGTTAGGATCATCACATTATTGTAAGAATGGGAAATGTCAGAATAATAGTAAAGAGAATGATTTCAGCTTTTATTTTTTTCAACACATTCCCAGTGGGTCAGAAGTTTACATACACTCAATTAGTATTTGGTTGCATTGCCTTTAAATTGTTTAACTTGGATCAAACGTTTCAGGTAGCCTTCCACAAGCTTRCCACAATAAGTTGGGTGAATTTTGTCCCATTCCTCCTGACAGAGCTGGTGTAACTGAGTCAGGMTTGTAGGCCTCCTTGCTCTCACACTTTTTCAGTTCTGCCTACACATTTTCTATGGGATTGAGGTCAGGGCTTTGTGATGGTCACTCCAATACCTTGACTTTGTTGTCCTTAAGTCATTTTGCCACAACTTTGGAAGTATGCTTGGGGTCATTGTCCATTTGGAAGACCCATTTGCGACCAAGCTTTAACTTCCTGACTGATGTCTTGAGATCCACAATTTTCCTCCCTCATGATGCCATCTATTTTGTGAAGTGCACCAGTCCCTCCTGCAGCAAAGCACCCCCACAACATGATGCTGCCACCCCTGTGCTTCACGGTTGGGATGTTGTTCTTGTGCTTGCAAGCCTCCCCCTTTTTCCTCCAAACATAACGATGGTCATTATGGCCAAACAGTTCTATTTTTGTTTCATCAGACCAGAGGATATTTCTCCAAAAAGTACGATCTTTGTCCCTATGTGCAGTTTCAAACCGTAGTCTGGCTTTTTTTATGGCAGTTTTGGAGCAGTGGTTTCTTCCTTGCTCAGCGACCTTTCAGGTTATGTCAATACAGGATTTGTTTTACTGTGGATATAGATACTTTTGTACCCGTTTCCTCCAGCATCTTCACAAGGTCCTTTGCTGTTGTTCTGGGATTGATTTGCACTTTTCACACCAAAGTACGTTCATCTCTAGGAGACAGAACGCGTCTCCTTCCTGAGCAGTATGACGGCTGCGTGGTCCCAWGGTGTTTATACTTGCGTACTGTTGTTTGTATAGATGAACGTTGTACCTTCAGGCATTTGGAAATTGCTCCCAAGGATGAACCAGACTTGTGGTCTACAATTTTTTTTCTGAGGTCTTGGCTGATTTCTTGCGATTTTCCCATGATGTCAAGCAAAGAGACACRGAGTTTGAAGGTAGGCTTTGAAATACATCCACAGATACACCTCCAATTGACTCAAATGATCTCAATTAGTTTATCAGAAGCTTCTAAAGCCATGACAATTTTCTGGAATTTTACAAGCTGTTTAAAGGCACAGTCAACTTAGTGTATGTAAACTTCTGACCCACTGGAATTGTGATAGTGAATTATAAGTGAAATAATCTGTCTGTAWACAATTGTTGGAAAAATGACTTGTGTCATGCACAAAGTAGATGTCCTAACCGACTTGCCAAAACTATAGTTTGTTAACAAGAAATTTGTGGAGTGGATGAAAAACGAGTTTTAATGACTACAACCTAAGTGTATGTAAACTTCTGACTTCAACTGTAGTTGATCATGGGTTCTGACAATGTGGCTGACCAGTCTTTTGACCATCCAGCTGTGGTTAAGGAGGGGTTCTCCCCATGACACGATGAGGTTAAGAGGATGTCCAAGCCCTGTCCTTGTCCCTGCTCTAGGGGGCCCTGAAAAGGCCTCAACACAGCCAGGCCAAAACATTGGACAGAGGTAATTCTAACCTGCCACCAAGGTCATGGCAACAATCGCCACAGCCTTCAGAGAAACCCAATCTTAATTCCCATATTAAACACAACCTCCTTTGGTTCCAATCAAACACCTTAGGAGTCAACCCAACACACCTTTCTCTTACAACTACCATACATAGTAAAAAGATTAAGCAGAAGTACACTAACTCCGGAGTAACCCTAAAGAGCAGAAATGTTTCTATATATGGCGCGCAGGTCGGCATTTATTGGGATGACTCATACTGGAGGCTGCTCTGCATAGTGGTCACTCGCTGGCACAGCTACAAAGTCAGTAAATCTGGTTTTAAACCTAACCACATTGCTACAGTAACACTAATGCCTAACACTAACCTTTAATTTGCACACATTTATACGATAGACAATTTTGACATTGCATCTGGGCCATCTTGCAGAAATCACTCAGTTCTGCCTCCAGGGCAAGATTCATGACAATAAACATCAACCTGTATATGGTGCACAATAACACGTACTGACACAGCATCACAAATGAAGGGTGAAAATCGTGTCTAAAYCGCAGGAAGTAGAAATTAAACCAAGAAATAAGGTCAATAAGGTGAGCGGTTCACTGCAGTCTCTTTCAGCCATAACATATCTTAAAGAATGTATAGCTTTGCTTCTCACAAAATCCTTAAGGGAGTTATTTTTTTCTAACTACTGGAAACACCTGGTCCTTGAATATCAGGTCATGGTTGGTTTGGTAATGAGAGTGACAGCTTCTAATTCAGCTCACTCTTCCTCTCCACATGGTAAAGTGTTAATGTTTCCCTGGACTGTCAGGTTCACTTATTTACATCAAAGTCATGCATGAGATGTTGAGAGACTGCTGCAACTTTACATACACTCCAGTGAGCATACAACAAACTCTCAGGTGTGCTTTAGTCAATCACGTGGAATAGGAACCGGATGCTACACAGAAAACAGATACTCTGCGCAGACATGTTTTGAATGGAAAACAGCGTTTCTCAYGCGATTCTCACGTTTTTAATACAGCGCTTCTGAACAAGTCAGATGAGTGCATGACACTTTTACTGGTAATGTGCTCAATTACGAGGAGTTCAATACCATTATTGATCGGTATAGCACCGTATGATAAATAAAAATAGAACAGATGTGGTATGAAAGTAGGCAGTCAAACACAAAAGCATGGAATCAAAAGCTAACAACTACCTGAAAGATGTAGTGTTTTGAATATATTTATTCATAATTAAGTTCAATACTAGCTGTGCATGAGGCTCAGTGTCTGTGGTATTTCAGAGACATTTTGCCATGGGCAACAATTACATTGGGACGTATTCAACAGGTCTGGTTTTATGCATAATTTCACACTCAACTAAAGGATACGCTATGAGGCCCTATGAGTTAGAATACTTTCTTAATAGCCACTGTGACTCATGCCAATCACCAGTCACTCAGGATCAACCTAAGAGCGTGAGAATGTGGGAAAAACGTGTGTGTACGTACATACGTACGTTAGAGCAAGTAGCAGTGCACATTATGAAAAGCTCCAGATGTTGCCTGCCTTTAATCTGCAATAAAAAGGCTCAGCTGGGGCAAAAAGCAAGAACCAAAAGGGAGAAAGGGTACGGAATGAGGGAAGGTCAGTGTCTGAGCCTTTCCCCCGTCTTTCTTAAACGCCTCCTACCAGGGGGTGGGCTTAGCCCTGAAGTCTAGTGGAAGGAAAAGCTGGGGCCTGCCCCGGAGCAAGAGGCTGCTGCTGGGCCCTAATCAAACCTCCATCTGGTTAACGGCCCTCTCTCCCACAGCAGACACATCACACCTGGGACGCTGCCCCATTCTTGCCCTTGGCTAGGGGAGTAGAGCATGGCCAGGGAGGGTCAAGCCTGGCTTTGGGGTCAGGAGTTGAAGGCTTGAGAGTGTTGTTGGGTATTGCTAGTGCAGYGAGTCACATACTGAGACAGGCAGGACATTGGTGGAAATAATGGAATTGGTTTGTGAATTGTTATGGAGGAAAGATGAAGTAGAGTTGATAAGGCTGCCATGTCATGAGCGCCCTCAGCCTTGGGGAAATAGAGATGTTCTCCCAGGCAATGTAGACTTCATGGGACCTTCATTTCTAACCTACCCTCCAATGAGGCAGATTAGTGAAGATTGCCCAATTGGGGCCTCATACTGCAAACACAACTGCTTTTGTTAGCACACATCCCCCTCACCGATGAAGAGGGGCTTGAGTTAAAGAGAAAGAGTGGTGCGGAGCAAGGGACGAATCTCAGCTATTAAGATGGCATCCACCTGTCAGACAATCTCTGATATTCATTTTGTTTTCAGGGCTACAGCGGTGGATTCCTGAGATGTGATGAGGGCATAGAGTACTCATACATACCTGGCTTTGTTAGCTTCTTTAGTGACATCCCATGCCCATGTGATGAAGTTCTGGCTCAGATAGGCCACTATGGAGTCTGCACACATCATCTGGGAGCAGAAGACGTTGCTGAGCACACTCTCGTCATTGTGGAGGTAAATGGCCAGCAGTTTTCTCTGTGGAAATGGACAACAGAGAGGTTTTCATTAGCAGAGGTGTGAGGATTGAGAAGCTAATGACAAGCCAGACCCTGAAACACAGGGTGAGAAAAGTGTCCTTGCTCAGTCTGGTCCTTGCTCAGAATTTAATCATTGAAGGGAGAGGTTTTAGACAGCTTTCACGCGTCGCTCAACAGGAGACCGTGAGTAAAGCGATTGCTTGCACCGACAGCAAGGCCAAACCAATGAAAAGCAAACACACAAAATCAAATGAACAGGGAGTAAATAAAACTTCCTTTGAGGGGGCCGATAAGAAAACAAAAACAGACAAATCACTTCATTTATTTTACACCGAATGCCACTGGCCTTCTCCTGCCTGCTCAGGTTAGCAGCAGGGGTGTGAAATATTGACGAAGCTCTAAAATCCAAGGATATTGACACCATCATATGAGCGACAGATTCTCAGGACTCACTGACAACAATTATTTATTTTTTTTAAACACAAAAGGTTATCTTGGACTGTGTAGGAAATAAAGCCCTCTAAATTACATCACTCACAAATTTTTCTGACCCCCTACGTTCCGTACAAAACTCAAGGGGGTGATTTCTCAGGAGCTGTAGCTACATACCAAAAGCAAAATAAGCACAAGCAGAAAAGTGAGGGAAAGTTAAAAGAAAGTTGTGCTATATTGTGGCCTGTGTAGAAAAGGAGTGGGAGAGCACTGCTGTGTTTGCTCAGCGATTAGAGGTTTAGAATAAGCTCCCCGGTTCCTAGCGGGAAGGAGCTTGGGGCTCATTCAGTGGCCCAATTGAACGCCCTGAAAAGATTAAACACTCATGCTGAGAAGACAAGCAAATGCAGCATTGAGATTTTTTTTCCCCCCTTCTCAAAAAAGATGAAGACACACGCACACACCCTTGCACTCATTATCTTATACATACATACATGCACGTAGACACACGCACATTTGTTCCTCTGCAACTTGTTTTAAGTCTCCAAAATATTTTTTGTCTCCAAACATTTTGTAAAGAGGGAACAACCCCTCTCCTATAATAACACCCAATCACCAACTCCCTCACTTTACTTAAACTGTCTTTCCCTCTCTTCTCCAACTGTTCCCTATCTTCTTTCACCTTTCATCTTTTGTAATGCTTTCCTTAGCAGGGACAAATCACCTGTAAAACCAAATTACTAGGTTCAACCTGGGCTAGAAAGTGACCCAAAAGGCCCTCTTTCTGGTGTGAATCCTCCCACCTGTTCACCATACAGAGGGGAGGAGAGAGTAAAGAAACTAGAGAAAACCGATCTGTTCTGTGAGCCAGACTGTAGTGACTTTCACACAGCACCCTGTCAGTGTTCACTTCTCAGTCACTCCCGTCTGTCCCTCTCCTAGTGTAGACTAGAGCCATGTGAAACAGGTAGCCGTTGGCCAGGAGCTGGGGAAGCAGAATGGGCTCAGCTCACATCCGGATGGTCTTTGTGTCCAGCCTGGACCGTATGATTATCTGCAACATGAGCAGGAATTCTTCTACACAGGTGTGCCACTGGGGGATGAATAGAATGACAACCGAAAGATTCAGTAGACCAGTCAGAATAAAACGACTCGCAAAGTTTGTGAAATGTTGAACTCATCTCATCTTTAACCACACCACCCAGATTGTGATAATGCAGCACGACTCCAGTGAAAAATACAAGCATTTGTTTTGTTCTACAAAAAGTTTGTTGTACGGGTCATTAGAGGACAATGTGAAAATACACCTGCTTGATAACCGTGGCCCCTGATAAACACACTACCATATGTCATTTGTGCCAGCCATGCGTTTTCATTAGTCTCATTCAGTTTATGTATGTGTGTTGTGGGAGAACGTTTTTAATTATAGCCAGTGTTGGGGAGCAGAGAAGCCAGGYGAAAGTGATCATCCACAGTAGCCCGAAGAAAAACAAACACTTCAAAATGAAGACCTTAAATTACTGCTCCCCTGCCACACACACAAACTGAGAACACACATTCGGATCAATGCTTTAACAGATGGTAGGTACATGATTGAAAAACACATTTGGTATTAATAGTAACCAGTTCTGATTTCATTTTTTTGAGGTGCCATAAACTAGTCAAACATTTTAGTGAAGACAAAAAAAGCACACAATTGTCAAATTGAATTTAAAGCAGCAATATGTAACTTTGTGGGAGACCTAACCAAATTTACATATAAATGTGAGTTATAGACCTGTGAGTCTAAGAAGCGGTAGATCTTCTCTAGGTACGCTATTCTATGCTCCCTGTTCTTGCATCTTTTACTTTTGTACACCAGCTTCAAAACAGCTGAAAATAAAATATTTTTGGTTATTGAAAATATATTTGACAGTGGTTTAGATGGTACAACAATTCTCAACACTATACATTGTTTTGTCACATAAGCTGAAATTAGGCGAACTATTCAAATTTTTGCAACCAGGTAATGGCAGAAAGATTTATACATATTGCACCTTAACATAATAAACCTCAGTCTTTATACACATGAAACTATAATAGTCAAAATATTCAGCTGGGCTTCAGTTCACCTGACTGGAAGTGTTCTAGTAGAAACAAATAAAAACATTAAGACATTAAAATGAGATCACTTTCACTAGAGCAGGGAGAGGTGGATGAAAATGTGTTTATCCATTCCCTACCCGTGGTATCGATTTCTCCTCTCTCCCTCTCATTGCTCTTTTGCTAAACTACGGGGGATTTAAGCGGATACTCGAGTGTGATAAAACCCTCACCCCGGCACTGCTATGAATTTTGATGTGTGTCTTTGTGTGAGTGAGAGAGCAGGGTTACTCCGATTAACCGCACCGTTAAGGGGATTTGAGGGGAGCCTTGGCAGTGATGGGTGGCCTGTCTGAAGGGCCTTACTGCTGATCCTCTGGAGGGCTCAGGGGCCCAAAGCATTTTCATTAAGGCGCATCTCTCCCTCCAGAAACGCTTCATCAAATGTAGTGTTTTACTTAGTGATTAGCCCATCAGACATTGAGACAGATTCCTCTGCAAAATCTCTCCCTGGTCCCTCCTTCCCCTGAAACCTGCATCATACCAATATCCACTAAATGAACAGCTAGTTGTGATGACAAGAGAGGAGAGATTTAGACCAATTTCTTCAAGAGGGAGGTGGTGCTGGTTGGGGAGGGGTGTTTCGGAAGTTGACACCCAATGGTCACATCAGTGAGTCAGATGTTTGTTTCTCCAGTCTCATCTCCTCTAGGGCTAGAGAGAGAGAGTAGGGGGTCAGCTGCATGTGTCCCTTCATATTGGTTTATTTTCATTGACACAATGTACAGTCTCCAGCTGCACCACAGAGAGATCAACAGAGGGGGGGCCATACTGAGCTAGCTTAGGGAAGAGGATATCAGCTGGGAGGCAAGCCGAGCCTTTGCCTCACGGTCTAAAACCCCCCAAACATCTTGCTGTATTCTCCCATTCTAATAAGACAGTAATCCACACAAGCTGTCAGTTGATACAACCCTCCTTAAAAGGACAAAGCAGAAAAATGAAGAAAAATTGTGGGCTAAAAATAAAAGTGGCAGCTGTCATGATGAAAATATAATGAGGTTTATGAGAGGAATCAAATGGAGGCTCTTTTTGAACAGGTACTCCCACCTTTAGATGTAAAAAATWAATAAATGACAATGGTCATTTACAGTGCATTCAAAGTGTTCATATTCTGACTTATTCCACTTTGCTGTGATGCAGCCCGAATTCAAAACACACAATATCTCAATGACAAAGTGAACAAAATGTTTTTATAAATGTTTGTACATTTATTGAAAATGAAATATAGAAATAAATCATTTACAGAAGTATTCATACCCCTTTGCTATGACACTCCAAATTGTGCATCCAATTTCCTTAATCATTCTTGAGATGTCACTATAACTTGATTGGCGTTCACCTGTGGCCAATTCAATTGTTTGGACATGATAAAAAAAAAAAACACCTGTCTATATAAGGTCCCACATTTGACAGTCCATTTCAGAGCAGAAACTATACCATGAAATCCAAGGATGTCTGTAGATCTCAGAGATAGAACTGTGATTAGGCATACAGTACAAGTCAAAAGTTTGGACACACCTACTCATTCAAGGGTTTTTCTTTATTTTTACTATTTTCTACATTGTAGAATAATAGTGAAGACATCAAAACTATGAAATAACACATATGGAATCATGTAGTAACCAAAGTAAAGTGTTAAACAAATCAAAATATATTTCAAAGTAGCCACCCTTTGCCTTGATGACAGCTTTGCACACTCTTGGCATTCTCTCAACCAGCTTCACCTGGAATGCTTTTCCAATCATCATGAAGGAGTTCCCACATATGCTGAGCAGTTCTTCCCTGCTTTTCCTTCACTCTGTGGTCCAACTCATCCCAAACCATCTTAATTGGGTTGAGGTCGGGTGATTGTGGCGGCCAGGTCATTGATACAGCACTCCATCACTCTCCTCCTCTGTTAAATAGCCCTTACACAGCCTGGAGGGCATGATGCCCAAACCAGATGGGATGGCGTATCGCTGCAGAATGCTGTGGTAGTCATGCTGGTTAAGTGTGCCTTGAAATCTAAATAAATCAGACAGTGTCACTAGCAAAGCACCCCCACACCACCTCTTCCATGCTTCACGGTGGAAACCACACAAGCAGAGATCATCCTTTCACCTACTCTGCATCTCAGACACGGCAGTTGGAACAACAACAAAAAAAATCTACAATTTGGACTCATCTGACCAAAGATGTGAAGCATTTATTTGGGCTCCAATTTCTGAGGCTGGTAACTAAGAAATTGTTAGCTCTGCAACAGAGCTCTGGGTCCTCATGAGAGCCAGTTTCATCATAGCGCTTGATGGTTTTTGTGACTGGAATGCAGCCAATAACTTTGAAAGTTTCTTCAAGTGGAAACACTTAAGACACACCCTCTCCCCTCAGCCTACCAGACACTTTTGATAACACATCATGACGTCTGACGAGTTTACACATGCAGGGCGAGGGAGGAAGGAATTAATTTAAAATGGACCGCCCTTGCCCAGAAATTCATCACTCGTTCATCCCGCGACGATTGTGTTTTCAGCCACTGGTAGCTTGTGGGTGCTTTTTATATGCGATACAGTCAATTATGATTGCATGTCTACTAACTATATAATTATTAATATACCCCTGTGTGATAGCTAGCAAATTAATTTGCTAACTTACGTTAGCCTGCCTAGCTACAACTGAAGGAAAATGTTTTATTTCTACAATTTCCAAAAGCCAATCAAACAAAAACATTCTTACTTTTACGAGATGTGTTTGTGCATTAGTAGCACAATTTCTAACTTATTTACATTCGTTTTACTTACACTTGTATGTTGGCTCCATATTGATGGTTTAAGTTTTGGCAGACTTTTCTTAGCGCATGTACAATCATCTTCTACAATGTAGAAAATAGTAAGAATAAAGAAAAAACCATTGAATGAGCAGGTGACCAAACTTTTGACTGGTACTGTATATCTGGGGAAGGGTATAAAACAATTACTGGAGTTAAGTGGCCCCCACCATTGTGAAATAAATTGACAAAATATGGAACTATCCAGACTCTGCCTAGAGCTGGCCGTCCGACCAAACTGAGCAACAGGGCAAGAAGGACCTTGGTCAGGGAGGTGACCAAGATGGAAGCCACTGCTGAGAAAAAAGGCACATGACAGCACGCCTGGCGTTTGCAAAAATGCATGTGAAAGACTCAGATCATAAGGAAAAAGATTTTGTGGTCTGATGAGACAAACTGAACTCTTTGGCCTGAACACAAAGCGCTGTCTGGAGGAAATCAGGCACAGCTCATCACCCGTCTAACAACATCCCTACCGTAAAGCACAGTGGTGGCAGCATCATGCTATGGGGATGCTTTTCAGCAGCAGAGAGGTAAGGATAGAGGGAACAATCAATGGAGCCAAATACAGGCAAATCCTTGATGAGAACCTGCTTCAGAGTGCAAACAACCTTAGACTGGGGAGACAACAGGATAATGCATACAGCCAAAGCAATGCTGGAATGGCTTCAGAACAAGGATGTGAAGGTCCTTGGGTGTCCCAGACAAAGCCCAGACTTAAATCCCATTGAAAATATGTGGAAAGACTTGAATATTGCTGTTCACCGGCACTCACCATCTAACTTAAGAGCTTGAGAAAATCTGTAAGGAAGAATGGGAGAAAATCCCCAAATCCAGATGTGCAAAGCTGATTCAGAAATACAGAAAGAATACTCAAAGCTGCAATCGTGGCCTCCCGAGTGGCGCAGCGGTCTAAGGCACTGCATCGCAGTTCTTGAGGCTTCACTACAGACCCAGGTTCGATCCCAGACTGTGTCGCAGCTGGCCGTGACCGGGAGACCCATGAGGTGGCACACAATTGGCCCAGCGTCATCCAGGTTAGGGGAGGGTTCGGCCGGCCGGGATGTCCTTGTCCCATCGCGCTCTAGCATCTCCTTGTGGCAGGCCGGGCGCAGCACGCTGACTTCGGTCGCCAGTTTCCTCCGACATATTGGTGCGGCTGGCTTCCGGGCTAAGCGAACAGTGCGGCTTGGCAGGGTCGTGTTTCGGAGGTCGCATGGCTCTCGACCTTCGCCTCTACTAGCCGTATGGGAGTTGCAGCGATGGGACAAGACTAACTACCAATTGGATATCACYAAATTGGTGAGAAAAAAGGGGTAAAAAAACTAAACGCCACCAAAAGTATTGACTCGGYTGTGAATATTTATGTAAATGCAATATTTCGGTATTTCATTTTCAATAAATTCGCWAAATTGTCTAAAAACATGTTTTCACTTTTATCATGGGGTATTTAGTGTGTAGATGGGTGATAATTTAAAAAAATACATTTTGAATTCAGGCTGTAACAACAAAATGTGGAATAATTCAAAGGGTATGAACACTTTCTAAAGGCACTAGTATCATGTCCTGTTGACCTGTAAGTTATACTACTGAGACCAGCTCCTCTACTYTTACTTACATCTCTGGCTTTGCCATAGAAGGCCTCTTGAGATGCTGCCTCCAAAGTACCAATGAAGAACACTGGATGACATTCTCCATACCTGCAACACACACAAAGGAGATTGACCTGTAAAAAAGAATGCATGGATCTTCCACATCGTTTGAGAAGCACAGAACCCTTAAAACAATACTAAATACGTACCTTGTTGAAAATTCAGCAGTAAAGTGCAGTAAGGCATCACTTTCATTCTCACTATTTTCTGGCACTGCAGAGAAAAAACGCATTAGCTTGATAACAATTAAATACCAAATCAACCTTTTTGAATCGAGTGGTAGCTTCATGCTAAGTGAGGTACGTACTCAAGGCGGCTTTCCGACAGCCTGTAGAAGACCCCATACCGAACATCTCTGATTCGTCCACTCCAAATTCAGACGCATCCTCAAAGTCATCCCCCTCGCTGTCGCTTACCATGTGGACATCTGCGCACTGTTCAAACATATTCGCTTCAGTATTGTTGACCTATCAAACACAATGAAAAATGTAAAACAAAGCCAAATGTACTGTGTGTGTTGCTCTACCTCTTCTGTGGGCTCCTGGTTGTTGGCTGGTGAGGACCTTCGACACACACTGAGGTGATGGCAGGGGTAGCTGATTCCAGAGGCAGCTAGTGTCATCTGTGGACAGAAAAATAATAATAATAAAATCTGAATAAACTTACAATTCATTAACCTTCTATAAGGAGGCGTAAAGGCAGAAAGAGATCCAAGTTCAGCATTCACAGATAAACCATTCTGATTTTCTGATAGGATTAGAAAAAATMTATCCAGACTTATGAGGAAGCCCAGAATAAAATGTACAGGTATGGTTTATGGACAACCTCATTAAAAACTGGAAATGTCACCAACCGCAGCACTGGAGGGACTCWTTAAAGACCATCTATATGGCTGAACCCAATGGGATAGGCTAAAGATAGAGGCAGGGGCCATGGAAATTGATGGGGCCCCAGCACCCATCTCTCAACCTATGCTACTCACTAACCTGCTCTCCCTGAGAGTGTAAGGGATGATCAGTGTTAAATCGATACTGCATGTCTTAAAAGGCTTTAATTTCAAGTATGACAGTCTAGGGGCAGATGATCTGAACCGGACCACAACATCCTACATGGCCTGAAGCCAAGCGGCAAATTAATAAAAGCATTGTCAAAACCTAGCACAAATAATCTCTACTTAACAATACAGTATTTTAGTCCGTTCATAATCAACATTAGCAAGCCAACTCATCCACTACAGTTCAAATAAAGTAAAAATGTATTTACCTACTGGTTCATCGTTTGAGAAAACAACCTTATGTTTATTGCAAACAAGTGCTATAGTGGCATTAACTGGAGGTTTAACCCTAATGCCGTGATTGACACGGACAGACAAAACAGAAAGTCCCTGGCCGTCAACACCAGGGGGTGGCAATCTTTGCTATTGTCAGGTCCTCTAGCCAACAAAACCAGTTGGTAATTATTGAATCAGGACCCGATTACATGTAACGGCAATTGAGTTTCAAAAGCAGAGTGACTGCTGGAGTTTTCCACGTCTCTTTTAAAGTAATTCAGCCAGAGAAGAGAGTAACCACTAGTCCTCGTTTGGCACATGATTTGCTGGCTGATAAAAACAGAACATATCCAAATATAGAGAGCCATCATTCTCATCTGAATCCACTGTTAAATTACTACTGGCGCAAGAAATAAGGTTGTATCTTGACCATTGTAAGTCAAATTTCCACTTGCTCAACAGTTGAGGAAAAACAGTATTCCCTGGACAAATAAAGCATGAGCAATATCCTGCTGTGGCCCATTGCTATTTCCCTGCTGTGCAGAACAGTGCCAGGGGAAGATGCAGGAAAGCCGTGCAGCAGAAGCAGCAGAYTCCGTAAAGTCATGTTACCATCTTCTTGTCATGGTCTTCCAATTTGGCCTCGTTAGTTCTGCTACACACACACACAACAGATTGTGTTTGTCTCTCACAACTAACTTTAAGCAAATGTACTTTAAAAGAAAAAATATGAATAAAAAGAGGCAGGACTAGGCTGCCATGGCTGGGACAGCTGAGTGCAAGTGTTAATTAAAAGCATTAACACTTGCACTGAATAACACTGGAACACCTAGGAAGAACTGCCTGACATTGTTCATGTAACAAAAATACTCCCACACTAATTCTTTAGCGTAAGTATTATTGTATAATGGTACAATTCCTATTTTCTCATTAGCCAAGTTGATCTTATTAAATCAAATAGAATTGGATGGAAATATCCTTGACTGTAAATTGAGTCAGGTTGCCACACTGTTGGTTTGAAAGAGCATTTCTAAACAGTGCTCCATAGAAAGCCAAGTGCTGTTAAAAAATGATCGACACAGGGGTTTGAGAGGCTGACCCCTTGAGCAGGACAGAGACGAGGGCTTTGAGATGTGAAGGAATGTCTTGCTCTTTTCTCTTGCCTCTCCAATCGAGTGGCAATCAAACGTGAGTATCTTAATGGCGGTTGAGTGGACCCCCTTGACAATAAAAGGTTTCCTCCAAGGCCCTAATATGTGTATAAATAAAGTTGATCACTTCCCTTGTCAATGGGGGACATTGAGGGGAGGGACGACATGTGCTGAAAATCAGAAAAATAAAGTTGAGCGGTCATCCAAGCCAAGCTTTGACCCTGTGCCTTCCACTGATGCTGCGGGACAWGTGCAGCTTCCCGGCTCTGTGGCGGAACGCTGCGGGGCACAGGGGAGAGGTTAACCCCCCCACTGACCTTCTCCTCCATCCCAACACAAAGAACAAGCTCCTCTTTTTTGGATTCTTTTAATTAACACTTGCACTGAAGCTTCTAAGCATTGGGGAGCGATGCCAGGAAAGAATTCTCTTTCTGCCCCCCTTGCCGCCTCTCTCTTTCCCGCTCTCCCTCATTCTCTTTCTCTTTCTGTTTCTTTTTTGTCTGGGCAGTGTTTGGATTAGGTCTCTGGCTGTGAGTGTGAGATAATTATCACTGACAGCTGCACTGACAGTACCCAGAGCCCCAATACCACCTTGTTCAACAACTCTTTGATAAAGGGGAACAACAGAGCCTGAGAAAGAGAAAATAAAGACAGAAGAAAAGAAAGAAGCCCCACCCTAAACACCTGTTGGTCCTCCTTGCCTGTTTACAGTATGTCACTCCTGATTAAGATCAGGGGTCCTGCACCAAGTGTTTGAGGTTCACACAGGCAACTGTGATCACCGGCTTCTCCACAGAAAGTCATAGTGCTGAAGGAAAATGCATGCCTGTCTGCTGCTGAAATCAACAGCGGGGCGTTTTACTACTATGCTCACAGAGCAGGGGATCCAAGAAGTGCCCAAGCTAATGAGGAACATTCTGGAGATGGGGGGGGGGGGGAACTTATGCATTAAAGCCCTCAAAGTAGCAAATGCATTTGGTCAGAGGGAGATAGATAGAGGCTGAGCCTACAGTCTCTCTTCCATGCAGCGCATATCCTCCTCACTGAGTCTGGCCCCACTGAATGTTACCTGAAGACAGCAATCACACAGGGGGCTCTTTCTCGGCTTATCACTGAGCCCTGTCTCTACGGCAACCAGCAGGCCTCAATAAGCCTGCAAGGGGCTGTCAACCACAGAATCCATTAAAAGCCGGGAGGAGAGGAGCCGGGATCAGAGCCCTCAGAGTGACTGCATTAATACATTAGCAAACACCATGAAACACTGGATAAATGTCAGCAATTATGGCAGAAGAGAAAAAAGCAGTCTAATAAGGATGTCTCACTGTCTGTCAATCACTCCCACAGGTGTAGGATCGCTCTGTCAATCAGAATAGCCAGAATACTTGCCGCTTGGCTCGGCTTGTTTCCTCAAAGGAGTAGACGAAAGTGGTGGTAATAAGAAAGTCTCACAACAGATCAATCATCTTTCACACCAAGGGAGTCAGTCAGTGGCCCATTACCTCAAGCAACAACTGTTTCTCCACAATGTGCCTTTTGTTTTTCAACTCAGCTAACCCCAAACGTTTGACTGCACTGCCCCTCTTTATGAATATGTCCACAGAGAGGTCAGAAAAAACACTAAAAATTGTGAAATTATGATAGTGCCCTTTTTGTGTAAAAGTCATTTGAAAAAAAAAACTAAATTACAGGAATTTCAGTCTGTTCAGGTGAGATGTTTTTGGCCCAGATCATCAAAATCTGATAGAATTATTCTGACCAATGYTCAGTCATCTTTTATTTCCATATGTATCCTCCAACTTTCAAGGAGTAAGCTCTAGAGCAGGGGTCTCCAACATCAGGTGTGCTAGATTAGGGTTGGAGTGAAAACCTACAGGACGGTAGCTCTCCAGGAACAGGTTTGGAGTGAAAACCTACAGGAGGGTAGCTCTCCAGGAACAGGTTTGGAGTGAAAACCTACAGGAGGGTAGCTCTCCAGGAACAGGGTGGGAGAGCCCTGCTCTAGATTCTAGACAATCCTATCCGCCATTCAGGGATGTTAATGTAAACACATGGCGACACTGGATGGTCTCCCGAGTGGCACAGCGGTCTAAGGCACTGCATCTCAGTGCTAAAAGCGTCACAACAGACCCTGGTTCGATTCCAGGCTGTATCACAACCGGCCGTGAGTGGGAGCCTCATAGGGCGGAAGCGTCACACAATTGGCCCAGAGTCGTCCGGGTTTGGACGGGGTAGGCCGTCATTGTAAAAAAMAAATTGTTAACTGACTGGCCTTGTTTAACCTTTATTTAAAATTTCAAATGGCAAAAGGAGGCTCAGGGAAATTCATTAGAAAAAGTTATTATTTTCAATACACACACAGTGATGACAGTGATTTAAAAACAATTTCAAGACTGCATGGGGACTTTAAAGCGTCAGCTTCATCATAATCTAAGGCACCATGGATATAGGCTTACACTGCCAAATGAGCATTACCCTCTTGTTTCTGTGGCCAGGTTGCTTGCATTTCCCTTTATCACCTTTTATATTTCATCGTTTAAATTTTTWGTATCAAATTACCTCACTGAATCACATTGCCAACCAAAACAACAGGTGTTTCTTCCTGCTCCGATTTAAATTRGATGTCTAACACTTTGTAGAGCAATACACAATGAAGGCACGGAATCAGGGAGGTGAAGTACCAAAAGAAATAACTTGTTTCTTCACAGGTAAGCTCCTACAACATTTGACTTCTTGGACAAAAAAAACCAACAACCTAACAATCTTTGAAGATTACGATTTCTGAGTGTAAAGCACAATTATAAAATAAGCAGTAGGTAAATAAGTTAATCAATTAGCTCATGTTTAATTAGACAAATCTAAGCCTTGGATGTGAAAACTGTATTTTCAACCTCTGCAAGGCTTTAAATAAAAATGAGTCTGGGTAATTGGTTGCCAAAAGGCAGTGGGTGTTGGAGTGGCTGGCAGAAGTGGTGCCCAGCTGAGCTTGTGAACTGATCTTTAACTCCAGAGATGCTCCAGCAGTGTACAAAACTGGGCACCACCAATATAAGGCCTGTTATCTAACAGTATGCATGTTTGTGTTGTTTATCTGTCTGAAAAAAATATATATATTTTTCCCATTCACTTGAACGTAGACTATCATTTCTGACATAGCTTAAATTGGGTATTTAATTATAAAACAGCCTGGTGACAATAAAACCTCAAGTTTGAACAATATTGATCCCTAAATTGAACAAATGATTACACTGTAAAAAATAATTCTGWCTTTCCCCCAACTAAATATTAAGTGAGTGCATTGAATGAAAAAAGMCTGAAAAATAATGAAAAACGGAGCTAAGTAGTCATCGATTATGACTCCTTGAAAATGTAATTTTAAACCCTAGCTGCCATGTTTATTGGTACAAATCCCCAGAGATGAGGCGGGGTTAATGAGATATGCAATGGAACAGCCAGGRTGGCATGCAAGGGCTTTCTCTGTAATGCTCAGAGACATTTCAATAAGGGTTTGGGCTGGAAAGGGCTAATATTGCAGTCAATGCTTTTAATATCTCCTCCCATGAAACATGGGAGCAGTGAGCCGCCTTAGCCAGGCTATGGCCAGGCACATGGCTATGACCTAAAGCCACTTTCTATTCATCCCCAAGCCACCTTAGAGCTTTGGTCGAGCCAAGACTCATTGACAAGCAGCCCACCTCATATTCCGGAATATTGTGGGTTCCAAAGTGCTAAGGGTGAGAAGTGATAATGTAAACTTTACTGTGGTTTCAGGTTGGACTTGATCTCTTGGCTAGATTGCCTGTCTAAGGAAAGAGATGGATAACAATGAAATAGATCCATATCAGTGCTGTATAGGGTTTGTGGTTTGAGAGGCTGCCTTTGGCCACTGCGCTTTACATTAAGGCACACAAAGAGCAAACKATTTAGAACAAAAAAGATATAACCTTTTGTCTCAGCCTTTCAGGAAAATAAACGGTTGCAATGTACGTATTTGCTTTGACAAAAGAGCAACCAAGCGAGACATAAAAGCTCCACTTAAAAACAAAACAAAAGATGCAGGGATTGTTAATTTAATTTGCCAAAGTGAATATTTGAATGTAGATGTTAGATGGGAAAAGAGAGGGTTGCCATATGAACCACACAACATTTAGAGAACAGGTTCTCACCAGGTGACCACACCCTGTCCTACTACATCTAAAATAGAAATGTCATTGTAGATTTTAATCATGATCAGAGCAAGAAAACCCAGTTCAGGGTAGTAAAGAGGATGCCACAAAATAATGTAATAAGAGGTAATACTTTAAAACAACAGCAAAGATAAAAGTTGATGAGCCAACTGAATGTGTATGGAACAACCCAGTTGCACAATCATCCATAAAATTAGCATGGGAACATACAAGCTGTCAAAGAAAAGCAAGAGGGGGGGGGGGTTCGGAGTTCCTCAGGGCTCCGTGTGAGGACCGCGTCTGATCACTTTGACTAAATTTAGCTGAATGGCTGAACGGTGAKCCCGGGCGGGAAAGGTCAGTGACACTCAATGATGTGAGCTTTAATGTCCACAGATAGAAGGACCCTGCAGACCCCTGCAGACTGTCCTGACATCTTAATTAGTTTCTACATCTTACTTTTAGACTGGACAGATGTTTCAGCACTGAAAACATTTACCAGTTTCTCTCAAACCGAGATTCACTACATATTGTAAAATAATAGGCTTTTGTCAAGCCTTCATGGAATAAACTTTAACCCGGGTCTTTAACCTTCTTAAATCAAAATATATTCAGTAAATGAAAACATYGGTAACATATTTTCCTAATTTATGTAAGACTGCTGGTGAACAGCAGCTATAAGGGCCAAAGACAACATGGAAATGGAGTGGTGTTCCCAAGTCCAAGCCTGAGAGACATGTGTTTTTGTTCCTTACCGAATCGTCAGATGCCGCAGCAGGCCAGCCCTCCCATTGTTGGTGTCGCACTGGGATGTTTGTCAGGTCTGAAACATTCCTTTTCACCTGGAAAGAAAGACAATGGCAAATAATTATTAAATCTATCATTTCAGATTAAAACATGAATACTTTTAATGTAAATCCTGAAGAAAATAACTGCAAATATCAGTAAGTATCCTATACCGAACTATAACAATAAACACAACATGAGACAACATCATTGGTGTGTCGGCATAGCTTTGATTGTCTCCTGTGGAGGTGTGGAAAGGAACTGAGAGATAGCCAGTCACACACTATAGCACCACAGGGAATAACAAAGATGGAGGGAGGGCACAGGGCATTGGACAGAGAAAAAGCCCTGTGTCATCTGCATTCCACAGATGCCTTGCTTAATGCACAGAAACAACAGAACCACACTCTCAAATTAACAGTATTTCTCTTCTCCCATTCATGACCGGTGTATCTGCACTTAACATTCCGTGCTTTTAAACAGTTAGCAGCGTCCCACGAGCACCATGCTCCGCCATCCCTGCCCTGTTGGTTTAAAGCCCAATGCCAGCCTGATGTGCGCAAGGCGAGGGTGATCAAAGCAGGTGTCGCCTGAGTGCTGGATTCTAGCGCATTACCCCTGCAGAATGCACTACCCTGCAGGGGTAGATACTGATGCTGAGCAAACTGGCCATTGTGGTGGAAAGCTCCCCGCACAGCCAAATCCCCCCTCCAACACTCAGAGGGAGAGATGTATCCTTGCCGAGACGTCGGMCTCGTGCCCATAGCTGGAGTGCTTTTTTATGTTGAATAAAAGTCAACAATTCTGCAGATGAGAGTGTCTGTGTTGAGGTCTGTGTCACTTGGTAAGAAGCACACCGGCCTGAAAATGCCTTGGTAAAAGTTTAGACATAATGCGTGGCTGACATGGGATCACGATATTCAAACCTCATTTTCTCCTCTCTGAAGCAGGACGCCAGTCCCAAACACACACATGCACAGTGCCTTTCTTTATGAAGTGGAGTGGGGTCAGGCCGGGTGGCCAGTGTTATTACAGAGTGTAATATCTGTGTTTGACCAGAGGGCTACAGGGATTTCTCCTCCGAGCGTTGACCGACAGGCAGGCATAAACACTAGCGCCCAGCTGTAATTAAGTGTCTCCAGTCAGAGGTTAAGGCAGCCTTAGAGAAACAARAAACTAATGCCCATAAAGGAGGTCCTGATGGCTGCAAGCTGGAAACAGCACCTTAACCAAACCTATTCTATCAGAGCAGCTATACGTTTATTAGCTCAGATTTTACTAGACGCATTACAATCTCCTGCTTTAATGAAAGTTTTCCCTACCACAACYTATCCACATCCTCTAACACGTGCATAGTAAACAGAACAGGAAGGCGAGCCTCAAAACCAAAAAAAGTTGACAGAACTGTGAGAACAAAGTTTCTAAAAGTAAGATACACATGACCAAAGGTATGTGGAAACCTACTRGTTGAACATCCCAAAGGTGTTCGATGGGTTGAAGTCTTGGCTGTGCAGGCCAGTCAAGTTCTTACACACCGATTTCGACAATTGGAACCGACCTCACTAATGCTCGTGGCTGAATGGAAGCAAGTCCCCGCAGCAATGTTCCAACATCTAGTGGAAAGCCTTCACAGATGAATGGAGGCTGTTATAGCAGCAAAGGGTGTACCAACTCCATATTTATGCCCATGATATTTAAATGAGATGTTAGATGAGCAGGTGTCCACATACTTTTGACCATGTAGTGTATACACGTCAGTCGATAAAAAAGTGCCATAAAATGAATTTATTGAAACCGTAATATCAACTGGTTAAATAAGATGGTGCAACGCAATCTTCAAAAAGGCAGTAACCTCAGCAGTGGCGCTTGCTTGGAGAAGCCTATGGATGTGCAATGGCATAACAAAATAAGGCTAATTTAGCAGACAAGACACCCATATTTCCTGAGCCCTCATCACAGTCAAGACAATTATTTTATAGTGAAACATTTTTTATGAAAAAAGAAAAGTTGATGCACATTTCAAATCTGGACCAGTTAAACTCTAAAAGAATGATCATTTGAAACAGGGTGATATACAGATGTTCAATTTAGAAAATTCTGCCTGTTTGACATTTTCTTTGGCCTATGCTTAATAAATCTGATGAAAATATGCTCTGTCTTTATCAAACCAATGTCTTTGGCGGATTTTCAGTGTGGAACCGGTCTATGTTTAAGGGGGTTAAAGCCTAGGATAACCAATTCTAAATGGCACTAGCAGTTAGCAAAGTAGCCGCAGCGGAAAATGGACAGGACTCAATTATTCCAAAACTGCAACTCGTTGTTGGAACACATTTTCCTACTTCAACCAACCAGTCCATTTGTGTTTTAAAACTGTCATTTGTCAAGAAATGTAGCTTGTGTGTACCATTAGTTATGTGTTTTGATAGGCATTTATTTCTGTAGGCCTAACTGGAGCTTGTGGGCGCACTCCGCACATGTGTGTGTAGGGAGCAGTTGGAAGGCAATTGAGTGAATGAGACACTGAGGGGGAAAAGTAATTTAGGGAGAAGAACTGTGTGATCCTTGGCTTGGTTTCTTTTTTTTTTTGTGAGCCGCAAATGCACATGTACAAATGGAACACTAGAGTCAAAGCAAATTAACTAGGTCTTCAAGACAAAATTTCAATTGCCTGTTCGGGCAGCCACAACGCACATCCACCAAAAATGTTAACAGTATTTCTGGTTAAAGATGGAAATTTGACGTCCGTTCAAGAACTCATGCTCATCCCTAATTTGGAAAGAACTGAATGAGCAATTAGGCTAATTATGTTTGCTTATAACAACCATCTTGACCAATTGCCTCTGAAGCTACCCTAAAATCAATATCAACATAAGACCAGGATTCCTTTTTTAATCAATATCTGGCTAAATAGAACCAGCATTAACTATTCATGATGATTTTATGCAATCTCTATGTACTACAGCCTTTTGCTAGGCYTTCCAATTACAAATCTCATTAAAACTCCAATCGCCCAGCTTTCACCAAAGCAACCTACCATTACCACTGCTGACCAAAGCGATATTACAATTCACTTTTCAAAAAAGCCTATCACATTACTAGTAAGGCCAGTTAGACACATACTCTGATAACAGTGCTGTCTAATGCTGCCCCCTGTCTGCCAGAGAACTGTATTTACTTTGAGAAGAGCTTGTTTAGGGTCTCACTTCACCAGATACATTACATAAAAATCACACAACTTGTACCACTTCTTAACATGTAGCCCAATCCCCTTTATGTAGAATGTTTAGAATGGTACATGTTAAGAAACGGTACAAGTTCTCAGATTATTATATTATAAATAAATATCTGGGCATATGGATTGATGAAGTTATTTTAAAAAGCATATGGATAAATGAGTTAAGTTGAGAATAAAAATGGGCTTCTTTAGAAATAGACTATGCCTCTCCATGAACAGGAGAAAACAGATCATTCAGTCAACTTTCCTGCCAGTGCTAGGCTACAGTGACACCATTTATATGAATGCAGCTGCCACTACACTGAAACCATTAGATGCAGTTTACCACAGCACATGTCACTTTATTACAGGGGACAGGTTGAGTACACATCATTGCATCCTATATCAGAAAGCAGGCTGGCCCTCTRTTAAGTCTCGTAGATTGATACACTGCTCTCTTTGTTTATAAAGCCCTTTTACAAACTTCCGCCGTACCTTAGTTCATTGTTAAATTCCAGATACACGAGTCACCAAACCAGATCACATGGATAGCCAACTATAAATATACTGAACAAAAATATAAAAACCCAACATGTGACAATTTCAAAGATTTTACTGAGTTACAGTTCATATAAGGCAATCAGTCAGTTGAAATAAATTCATTATGCCCTAATCATGACTGGGAATACAGATATGCATCTGTTGGTCACAGATACCTTAAAACAAAAAGGGCYTGGATCAGAAAACGAGTCAGTATCTAGTGTGACCATTTGCCTCATGCTGCACGACACATCTCCTCCGCATAGAGTTGATCAGGCTGTTGATTGTGACCTGTGGAATGTTGTCGCATTCCTCTTCAATGGCTGTGCGAAGTTGCTGGATATTGGTGGGAACTGGAACACGCTGTTGTACACAGAGATCCAGAGCATCACAAACATGCTCAATGGGTGACATGTCTGGTGAGTACGCAGGCCATGGAAGAACTGGGGCATTTTCAGCTACCAGGAATTGTGTACAGATCCTTCCAACATGGGGTTATCATGCTGAAACATGGGGTGAATGGCACGACAAGGGGCCTCAAGACCTCGTCACGGTACCTCTGTGCATTCAAATTGCCATRGATGAAATTCAATTGTGTTTGTTGTCCGTAGCTTATGCCTGCCCATACCATAACCCCAGCATGGGGCACTGTTCACAATGTTGACATGAGCAAACCGCTCGCACACACAACGCCATACATGTGGTCTGCGGTTGTGAAGCCAGTTGGACTTACTTTCTAAAACGATGTTTGYGGCAGCTTATGGAAGAGAAATTAACATTAAATTATCTGGAAACACCTCTAGTGGACATTCCTGCATTCAGCATGCCAATTGCACACTTCATCAAAACTTAGTAGGCCTAGGGTAAACTAGGCGTACTTTGGTTACACAAAACAAAAAGGACAATGTTGTCATAACCTAGAGCATTACATACAGACATTAAACATTTTCTATTGCTTGATCATTAGCCAGCTTTTGACATTCTTTTTAAATTAAGTTATGGTCGGCATGGCTTGGAGTTYCTGTGGTATTTTGTTGCMTGAAACAGTACCCATATATAAAAATGTCTTCTTACCAGATACAACAATAAAAATWAATTTAAAAAAAMGCAATAGTCTTTGGCTTTAGTGTTGTATTGGTGGACATATCTAATAAGTCAAATAATTTGAAAGGTACCTTGGTCTGGTCCAAAATTACATGGACCAGACAAAGTTGAATTAATATTATAATACTCACCAGCTTGTTTTGTAGCTGGTCTGTAGCTTATTCTTTAAAGGTTTAGGTATGTGTACGCATAATCAAAGTGTCACTGAACTAGCGCACCTGCCAGAGTCTTTAGTTTGTCACTATCAAGATATTTTCAGGTCTTAGCTAAGAATTAAATGCTTTGGTTTATCTTTGTTAAAACCTTTAGGGGCATAGTGTCACCAGTCAGGTACTTATCCAATTCACACCCAAGGTCGCTGACTGAAGTTTTTGGTGTAACCACCGAGTTGCCCACTTTGGCACTAAAATCAGGGGATCATGCAAGCTTTACTCTGGAACCAAATAAGATGGATTCTGTTTTTCAAAGATGCAGAGAAAGTTTGTTATCTGAAAGCCATTTACTGATATTGGATAACTCTGCACTAAGGAGCTCTTTGACCGAGGCTTTGTTCTTATGGGACACCAGTAGAGTAGTTACCCGCATAAAAAAAAACTAATTACGAGAGCAGGCTGATTTTATCGTTAAATGTACAGTAGGAAGAGAAGTGGACCAAGGATGCTCCTCTGCGGGACTCCACAGCTGATCCCTTTCGCACTAGAATGTTTTCCATTAACATCCACCATTTGGTCCTGCGGTTAAAACCAAGGGCTTTCATTTTGTAGCACATGATACTATGGTCAACCGTGTCAAACGCCTTGTGCAAATCCACATTCCACAGAAATTCCCCCTTTCTAGAGGTCCCGTTGATCTCTATGGAATTAGGTACATCTGCATTCAGTTATTTTTTMGCACCCGTGGATAGAATGATCTGCAGAGCTCTCTGCACCTTGATGCTCTGGAGTGGGGTAGTTGTTAATGGAGGACCTCCTTGTTGAGGAATGGGATTGCTTTTCTTAAATTGCTTGCATTGCATTTGTAAATGTGAATTTTGTATACATGCATGGCTCCCTATGCAAAATATGCCTTGGTCTCAATGGGATTTCCCTGTTGAAATGTAAATGTTTAAGTAATAACAAAAAGGGCTGTGACTACAAAGGTAATAGCAGTTTGAGACGCAGACAATGAAAAAAATAGTTTGTGACAAATGCTTTGAGTCGGTGTCATTTTACTCAAGGACATAGATAGAAAATGAATTATCCACTGTAATAACACATTTTAATAACTTAACAGAATTTAACACACACAGAAAGCCCTTCCCTGCTGTTAAGGCTGAGACCAGCATGTACTCGATATCACAGTGCTTGGGCAACATACACAGAAACATTAATGATCAAATCATTRGAAATGCCAAGTACTAGTAATCCTTGGCTGGAGCAAAATCAAAGAGAAGAAAAGGTTGCCGTTAAACAGTCACAAGCTCTCCAGCACCAGATGCCTTTCATTCAGTCTCTCTCCCCCCTTTCTTTTCTCTGTTCCTCTCCCCAGCTGCAGAGGAGAAACGGCAAGGGGTGGAGAAATCCCCCGGACAACTCTTCTGATCACGGACACTCCAGACCCATCGGCCATCACRATTCTACCCGCCACTTTCCTGGCAAACATTTGCGCTCCAGCTTAGCGTACCCCCACATTTTGGCTGTGAATGCCAATCAGAGCCCCCGAGGCCGAACTGTGGCGAGCGAGGAGAGCAGGGAGCCGTTCCCTGGGAGCCACAAGGCAAAGCCAGAGCTTTTGGCAAAGACAAACAAGAGGACAGGACTCTCTCCCCATTGATATGCATAAGCAGAGACCATCGGCTGGTCTTCAACTAAGACAAAAGAGGATGAGAAAGATGGTTTGCAGTGGGCTCCCTATGTGGCAGTGTTGGGGACAGAATGGACGAAATGCGGCTGGCTGCATCTTTGAATATGGTGTTGCTTCTTTGTTGCGTTCTTATTTGATCATTCAGATCTCCATGACCACAATACAATCCCTTACAACTTTTACTTGGCAAGTCAATTAATAGACAGCCAACTGCATATTTCCCCACAATACTTATTCTAAGAATTCATTGAGTTTTATGAAGTATTCCAAAACCCTTTGATGTTCTTTAGGCCTGGCACTTGACGATACAAATAGCAGTTTTCCACCTTTTAGTTTATGAAACATCACCTGCATCTTTTATTATGTTCTACACGTTTTGGTGCAAAAAATAAAATACTAAATAAAACTGTCAATGACCAAACAGTAAATATGTGCCCAACACGCAGTGTTCCACAGATCGATTAACGGTGGTAAAGGTGCTGGGCCTCATATTCTCTTTTGGGGGAACAGAATGCCTAAAGACAAGCATGTGGGAGGACATGGAGGACTGTTTGATTCTGCTTTGTCCCCTRGCCTGCTCCCCCAACAAGCTACTAGCCCTCTTCATCGTTTCTTTTCCCCTTCTTCACAACAGGGACCCCTCCCCAGTGTTTGTAATCCCAGCAGAAACACTTAAGGTTCACAGTGGGTGCTCATCAAAACCATCTGCCTGAGGAAGGGGAGAGGACACCCTCACTCCGCTGCTGCTGTATTAATCTCTTCAATTAGCACCATTACAAACCCGTAAAGTAGACTGATTACAGTAATGGTCACCAGCGCCATGCAGTCAGCAACACCAAGAGCAGGGGACGCTGGGGCCCAGGAAACCAATCTAACCGATGCACCAGCAAAACACAACAATACGGTCTGTCTGCAGTCTGACTAATTATGAGAGACAGAAACAATAACCACTGGCACTTTGGRGTCGCTCGAGTCACCAGTAGTGGAAATGCTGCCTTTGACATGAACAGAATGAAAACAACTTTCCCACAAAGATGATACATTTGTACTTGAATATCATCTTGCTTTTATCAATCAGAATGTTTTGCGCCTTGGGACTGTCAGAGGTCATTGCCGACTCAACATTCTTACTTGGTCCCAACAAACTTGATTCAAACTTCAAATGGAGGCTACTCCCCGAGTGCGTTACGTACCCCAGTATCGCTCACATTGAAGAGAGGTATTTCAGCGACACTGTCAGTCCATGGGGAGCTTATTACACTTAACGTGGACCAGACTACCTGCTGTGAATAATTAATGGAGCCATTTCAGATTGCTCTGCATATGCTATTAAAACAAGAGAAAGAGGATGAGGTGTTTCCTTATAATAGAACACTTTGTTTTAGTCCTCTGAGCTAACTAAGTGGAAACACTAGAGGCTAAAGCTGCAACGGATGAAAAGAGAGCAACTGCAGTGTTTCCCCTAGGATTTTTTCTGCAGTGGCGGTAAAGTTAGTGGGGGGGGCTAGTGGGCGTGGGCAATGGTGGCCATCCTATTTGTATTTTTTAAGGATCGCGTGGGCAATGGTGGCCATCCTATTTGTATTTATTAAGGACTCTTCCTGGGGTACAGCAACATTGAGACAGTTATAATGTTATATAAAATATTACATAACACTTTTTGCAACACATTAAGTTCCCCCCTCGGGGGCACTAGAGAGCAAGCTATGGAAAAGACGTGTTTTGTTAGAGCTCCGCTCAATTTTAAAATAATTCATATTTAATATTAATTTCTCACCACCTATAATATCAAACATTATCTGGCAATACGATAAATGGGAAAATGCACCAAAAAAAGGGGGTCCTAAACAAGAATTTGGATGAGACAGACAACGAACCGATTTCAATATCACCYTCCAACGAGGAGTTAGCTGAAGATGCTAGCTCCCAATATAACCTACTCCAAGTGACCTACTGGCTGCTATAAACTCACTAAGCAAGAAGGTGGACACAAGGTTGGCTGATATCTCAAAGCGTATTGGGACTTTGACTGAAACTGTGAAGGCAACCAATGGCAGGGTGCATGAGGTCGAGCAGACAGTTAATCACGAGGCCAGGCTACAGGACATAGAGAAGAAAAAAAAATCACAAAACCATGAAAGCCCGACTGGAAATGCTCGAGTCGCATTCAAGACACCAGAACATCCGAATATTTGGGACCCAGGAGGACACTGAGAAAGGGAATTCCTTTGAATTTGTTTCAGAGCCGATACCAGCATTGCTAGAGTGAACACTTCAAAACACCCATCCCGATCGACCGCGCACACAGATCCCAGGCAACGAAGCCAGCACCACCAAGGACATTCATTGCACGACTGCACTATCTCCAGACCAGGGATCTCATCCTTAAACTGGCTAGTCAAAAGTTCCCCCTTAACTACAAAGGAGCCAGGGTGTCTTTCTACCCAGATCTTACTAAGGAGGTGAGGAACCAACAGAAAGAGTATGATGAGTTGCGCAAGAAATGCAGGGCGGCCAACATGCGATATGGATTCCTCTTCCCAGCCTGGTTTGAGGTGACAGTCGAGGGATCAACACCTACGTTTGACAACCCAAGAGAGGCTGACCTGTTCTTGTCACGCAAGCTCCCTGGCTGAGGAATGTGTTTGAATTTCCTACCGATGTCTTTTTGATCAAAAGATCAGAGATTGGTACTTATGATGGGTGATATGTTATTGCTTATATAGCATTGTTTAGCCTATCATGTTTTAGTCCCAATGTGAGAGTTATGTGTTATCTAATATTCGTTTTATATGCAGAGCCTATAGATGCCAAGTTAGGGTGCCTAGACATAAAGCCTGAACTAAGGTTTGTGTGTTAGTCAAGGAGTGCTTCGTTTGGAGAAGTCACTCAGTAAGAGGACGTGGTCTGTGTTTCATGTTTACTTTTAGTACACGTGGCATGACAAGTTCCCACACAGTGGGATGTTTTTCGTTTTGTATGACAGCAACAATTTGCTCTAAAATAAGAAATGCCAAAGTGACCAGGCACAGAGTAGACCTGGTGGATTAAAGATAGTCAGTTGGAACTGTAATGGCTTAGGTCATGTCGTGAATAGAGCTAATGTTGTTCTCATCTTAAAAATCACTGGGCGCTGACATAGTGCTTCTTCAAGAAACTCAATAAAACGCTCGGCTCAGGCCAAAACGGAGTCGGCTGGATCGGTCAGATATACCAGTCTAATTTTGATGCAAAAGCTAGAGGGGTAGCAATCCTGATAAGGAAAAACATTCCTTTTATTTACTCATCCTCGATTTCAGATCCTAAATGGTCAGTATATTATTGTGGCTGGTACACTGAATTCGATACCAATAACCTTGGTCAATTTATATGGACCTACCGTCGATGATCCATTATTTTTTCAAACGAAATTTAAGGCCATACCAAATATCTCAAATACAAGTGTTATTGTTGGAGGTGACTTTATCTAAAAGAGGATCTAATGTACAGTTAAAACAGCTATCAAGGCCACTTCAACAATCAAATGCCAGTGTCAGTCTAAATACATTGATGACAACCCGTAACATAGTCGATATTTAGAGACTAATGTCTATCTATTGGGTGGGTCATTCTTTGTCAGTTCATGTCATATTCCATKATTTACTATTTTTTGTTGTACTCCAAACTAAATTTCAGCAGCTGCGTCGGTTACCCATCATCCGATTGTAATTACGGACCACTCTCTGTTGTCCATGGTGCTGAAACTCGACAATGTGTCTACGACCGTGGCGCTTAGACGCATACTTGTTGAAAGATGATACTTTGTCAGTGTTTGAAGGAGCAGATAGCTCCGAGGGGGAATAAAGCTAACGACACGGGGGATGTTGACTACTCCACCCTTTGGGAATCTCTCAATGCTGTGATTAGAGGTTACATTATTTCATATACATCAGAGGGGAAGAAACGCGCCAATACTAGGCTGAAAGAAATTGAAAGAGAGTTAAGGGAACAGGAGGTTTTATTATGAATTCCTCGAATGCAGTCCTTGAGAAGATCAAAGTTTAAATATGAATACAGTACCATCCTTCCGAAACAGGTGGGCTCTTTACTTGCTAGAACGCAACAAAATTATTTTGAACTGGGTGATAAACCACATCGATTATTAGCATGACAGCTAAGGCATGTACAGGCATCTAGAGCTATTCATAAAATAAAAGAGACAATGGTAAAATAGTAACAGACCCGCAGGATATTAATAAATGTTTTGTGCAGTTTTACTCAGAGCTATATCAATCGAAATGCGATGCTACTGATCTACAAACTATGGAACGCTTTGTCACTGAATGTGAACTTCCTAAACTAGACAGGGGGGCAGCTGCTGCACTTGATGCCAGGATAACTTTAGAGGCGATTAACACAGCAATAGCACAATTTCCAAACAGCAAGGCACTTGGGCCCGATGGATATGTAATAGAATTCTCTAAATAGTATTGCGCCAGTCTAGCTCCACTTATGTTGCGAATGTTTAAACAATCCAAAGAAAATGCCAAACTCCCACAAACACTGTATGAGGCTACTATAGCACTGATCTTGAAAAAAGATAGATTCCACGGAGATGTCTTCTTATCGCCCCGTGTTGTTGCTCCCCATAGAAAATAAGGTGTTGACAAAGATAATTGGCAAACCGATAGAAAAAAAATTGTTTGACATCATACACCCTGACCAGACAGGTTTTATCCCAGGTCGACATATATACTACAATTTGAGATGCCTTTTCAACGTAATGTATCATGATCATAAAGTTGAGGCAGTGGTAATTGCTTGACACAGAGAAGGCGTTTGATCAGATTGAGCGGAAGTATATGTCGGTTCTGGAGCATTTCGGGTTTGGAAAGGGATGTATTAATTGGATAAGAATTATTTATGCACACCCAATAGCATCCGTGGTAACCAATCAAGAGATGTTGCAGTCATTCCACCTGTTCAAAGGCTGCCGACAGGGGTGCCCTATTTCACCTGCTCTCTTCGCTTTAGCCATGGAACCCCTTGCTACTCTCATTTGTGTATGTGCCGATATAGCTCCCGTTAAAATAAGACACACAGAACAAAATTTCCCTCAATGCAGACTGTTCATTTGTTTTTATCCAAGCCTGAAACTATTCCCCCCTTACTTAACTTGATGAATTCATTTGGCTCCTTCTCTGGCTACAAGATACACTGGCAAAAAAGCAAATTGATGCCAATATCACCGCCTGTGGTTGTGCCATTTCTACAAACTACCCCATTTAGAACAGTGATGGACAAGTTCACAAGCCTTGGCATCAGTGACAAAACTTAAATCAGCTATTGAAAACGAATTGGGATATGAAAATTGATCAGCTTTAACAAAATACAGATTTTTGGAGAACTCGGCCTTTCTCCTTGGTTGGTTGTATAAACACTCCAAATGGTTGTCCTACCCAGGTTTCTTTACTTCTTCCAATATCTACCCAATTTCATACCACAAAGCTATTTTAAGAAACTGGATTCAATAATAATTCCATTCTTATGGGATAACAAGGCAGCCAGAATTTCAAAGAAGCATTTAAGAAAGTACAGGGGGGGTTTTGGCCTTCCTCACTTTAAACTGTATTATTGGGCTGCTAATCTGAACATTGTGTCTTTCTGGAGGGAAAGTTTACCTGGGATCTGACAGAATGATATGCCTTCATGACTTTTGATTGAGCAGACCTCCGGTCAACGTTCCTCACTCCCTGCACTTGTTAACAGCCCAGCATATGTGAAAAAGGCCACTTATGACTCTAACCCAGTCATTTGTCACACTAAGGATCTGGAAACAGATTCTGTATTTTCTTAACATACCCACTGTATACATTGACAGCCCGATTTGCCTGAATCATGCATTGGATAATATGGTGTTATCACAGTGGAGAGAGAAGGGGCTCACAACAATCGGTAACTTATACATTGGTCATTTAGCTACATTTCAACAATCACAGGGTAAGTTTAACATGCCAACAACACTTTATCAGATACCTCCAAATCAGGAATTTATTAAGGACACATCCCACAGTATGGCATTAAGCCAAAGAATCCTACATTAGATATCCTTGTCAAACCCCATTCAAAAGGGTCAGTCTCTAGACTTTATAATTTGCTACAGGCCCACAGAGGCACAGTTGAAGTCATAAGTTTACATACACCTTAGCCAAAAACATTTAAATTCAGTTTCACAATTCCTGACATTTAATCCTCGTAAGAATTAACCTTCTTGCCACAGCTCGCATTGATGTGCCATCCTGGATGAGCTGCACTACCTGAGCCACTTGTGTGGGTTGTAGACTCAGTCTCATGCTACCACGAGTGAAAGCACCGCCAGCATTCAAAAGTGACCAAATCAGCAAGGAAGCATAGGAACTGAGAAGTGGTCTGTGGTCACCACCTGCAGAACCACTCCTTTATTGGGGGTGTCTTGCTAATTGCCTATTAATTTCCACCTGTTGTCTATTCCATTTGCACAACAGCATGTGAAATTTATTGTCAATCAGTGTTGCTTCCTAAGTGGACAGTTTGATTTCACAGAAGTGTGATTGACTTGGAGTTACATTGTGTTGTTTAAGTGTTTTGAGCAGTGTGTATATATATATATATATATATATTATTTTAAAATCGGCCGATTAATCGGTATCGGCTTTTTCTGTCCTCCAATAAATCGGTATCGGCGTTAAAATCATAAATCGGTCGACCTCTACTACATACACTATTAAAAAGGGCTTGAGAGCAGGAACATGGTTCAGAAATCTCCAATGAGAACTGGGTAGAAGCTCTCAGGAATATAAAACACAGTTCTGTGAATGCCAGGCACAACCTTGTTCAGTTTAAGGTGATACACAGGTTACATTACTCAAATGTGAAACTGCATAAAATATTCCCAGACACCTCACCACTGTGTGAGAGGAGCAAGCAGGATGAGGGGACTTTGACCCACTTATTTTGGACATCCTAAGTTACATGTTTACTGGGCTCTCATTTCTGAGTACTTATCTAAAGCCTTTGATAGAGTTACAGCCCCAGACCGATTGATCGCTCTGTTTGGTACAGTTGATGGGAATAACAAGGAAGGGAAGGCTGTCTATCTTTGTACTATATTAGCCAAAAGGCTCATAATGCAATTTTGGAAATTGGAGACTGTACCTACCTTTGAAATGTGGTTACTGGATTTAGGTAATGTAATGCATATGGAAAAGATTCAATACCATACCTCCAATAGAAGTCTGTTATACAAAATATGGCAGCCTATACAGGATAAATGGTCTAGTCCAGCTTCATAACTGGGTTGATGAGCTGCTGCTACCCTGTGCTGTACTCCACTCAATATTTAAATGTTGCTTAACTACACTGCTTGTAATGACTATGCTATCGTCTAATAATATATAACACCTAATATGATTATTTTTGTATGCTTGAGTTAAGTTTTGGCCTCTAAATTTGCCATCCCATGCAACAGTACAATGAAAGTCAATGTTAGTATCGGCCTTTTTTAAATGTATTATTTTTGTATGGGAAAATAAAATAAGAATTTAAAGTACGCGCCCTCAGGCCACTGCTCTACTAGCCAATACAGTGCATTAGGAAAGTATTCACACCCCTTGACTTTTTACACATTAAGTTACAGCCTTATTCTAAAATTGATAAAATTGTTATTTTCCCCTCCCAATATCCACACAATAGCCCATAACAACAAAGCAAAAACAGGTTTAGAACGGCTGAAATACTGAATAGTGAAATAGCACATTTACATAAGTGTTCAGACCCTTTACTCAGTACTTTGTTGAACCTCCATTGGCAGCGATTACAGCCTTGAGTCTTCTTGAGTATGACGCTACAAGCTTGGCACACCTGTATTTTGGGAGTTTCTTTCATTCTTCTCTGCAGATCCTCTCAAGCTCTGTCAGCTTGYAWGGGGAGCCTCGCTGCAAAGCTATTTTCAGGTCTCTTCAGAGATGTTCGATCAGGTTCAAGTCCGAGCTTTGGCTGGGCCACTCAAGGARATTCAGGGACTCGAAGCCACTCCCACTCCCACTCTTGCTGAAAAACATTCCCACAGCATGATGCTGCCACCACCATGCTTCACTGTAGGGATGGTGCTTGGTTTCCTCCAGACGTGACGCTTGGCATTCAGGACCAAGAGTTCAATCTTGGTTTCATCAGACCAGAGAATCTTGTTTCTCATGGTCTGACAGTCCTTTAGGTGCCTTTTGGCAAACTCCAAGCAGGCTGTCATGTGCCTTTTACTGAGGAGTGGCTTCCGTCTGGCCACTACAATAAAGGCCTGTTTGGTGGAGTGCTGCAGAGATGGTTGTCCTTCTGGGAGGTTCTCCCATCTCCACAGAGGAACTCTGGAGCTCTGTCAAGTGACCATTGGGTTCTTGGTCACCTCCCTGACCTACTTTGATTGCTCAGTTTGGCAGTGGAGGACAGCTCAAGGAAGAGTCTTGGTGGATCCAAACTTCTTCCATTSAAGAATAATGGAGGTCACTGTGTTCTTGGGTACCTTCAATGCTGCAGAAATGTTTTGGTACCCTTCCCCCAGATCTGAGACTCGACACAATCTGGTCTCGGAGCTCTACACACAATTCCGTCAACCTCATGGCTTGGTTTTTGCTCGGACATGCACTGTCAACAGTGGGACCATATATAGACAGGTGTGTGCCTTTCCAAATCATGTCCAATCAATTGAATTTACCACAGGTGGACTCCAATCAAGTTGTAGAAACGTCAAGGATCATCAATGGAAACAGGATGCACCTGAGTTCAATTTCGAGTCTCATAGCAAAGGGTGTGAATTCTTAAGTAAATTTGCTAAAATGTCTAAAAACCTGTTATCGCTTTGTCATTATGGGGTATTTTGTGTAGATTAATGAGGGAAACAATTATCTAATCAATTTAAAAAATAAGACTAATATAAAATGTGGAAAAGGGGAAGGGGTCTGAATACTTTACGAATGCACTTATCTACAATACAAAATCCATGTTTATGTGTGGGTAGAGTGTGTGTCTGTGCACYTGTCTCTTCACAGTACCTGCTGTTCCATAAGGTGTATTTTTATCAGATTCTACTGCTTGCATCAGTTACCTGACGTGGAATAGAGTTCCATGTTGCCATGACTCTACGTAGTACTGCGCGCCTCCCATCATCTGTTCTGGACTTGGGGATAGTAAAGAGACCTATGATGGGATGTCTTGRGGGATATGCATGGGTGTCAGAGCTGTGTGCTAGTAGTTTAAAAAGATAGCTCGGTGCATTCAGCCTGTCAACACTTCTTACAAAAACAAGTAGTGATGAAGTCAATCTCTCCTATACTTTGAGCCATGAGAGATTTACATGCATATTATTAATATTAGCTCTTCGTGAACATTTAAGGGCCAGCCGTGCTGCCCTGTTCTGAGCCAATAGTAATTTGAGGTCCCTCTGTGGCACCTGACCACACGACTGAACAGTAGAACAGYMGCGACAAAACTAGGGCCTGCAGGACCTGCCTAGTTGATAGTGTTAAGGCAGAGTAACAATGTATTAAATGGACAGATTTCTCCACATCTTAGCTACTGTTGTATCAACATGATTTGACCACGACAGTTTACAATCCAGGTTTCCTCCAAGCAGTTTAGTCACCTCAACTTGTTCAATTTCCACATWAATTATTACAAGATTTAGGCTTTAGTGAGTGTTTTGATCCAAATACTTCCAAATATTTCAAAAATGAAAAGCAATGTAACTTATTCCTTGCCACCCATTCTGAAACTAACTGCAGCTCTTTGTTAAGTGTTGCAGTCATTTCAGTCACTGTAGTAGCTGACGTGTATAGTGTTGAGTCAACCGCATACATAGACACTGGCATATCATTAGTAAAGATGACTTTTCTCAAAGGGCCTAGACAACTGCCCTGGGGAATTCCTGATTCTACCTAGATTATATTTTAATGGAAGCGCCTCAAACAGCACCCTCTCTGTTCTGTTAGACAAGTAACTCTTTATCCACAATATAGCAGGGGATGTAATGCCATAACACATACATTTTACAGCAGCAGATTATGATCGATAATGTCAAAAGCCGCACTGAGGTCTAACAAAACAGCTCCCACAATCGTTTTACCATATGTGCCGTGCTTGCTGAAAGTCTGTTGTCAATTTGTTTACTGTAAAATAGCATCGTTTCTGGTCAAAGGGTGCAAAAGTTGACAAATTTTCTAAAAGGCTGATTTACTGGCTCAAATAGCCGACCAAGGGAGCTTTACTATTCTTTGGTACCGGAATTACTTTTGCTTGCCTCCAGGCCTGAGGGCGCACACACACACACACACCTTCTAGTAGGCTTAGATTGAAGATATGGCAAATAGGAGTTGCAATATCATCCGCCATTATGCTCAGTAATTTTCCATCCAAGTTGTCAGACCCCAGTGTCTTGTCATTGTTGATAGACAACAATCATTTTTTCACCTCTTCCACAATCACTTTACGGAATTTAAAATAACAACGCTTGTCTTTCAGAATTCGATCAGTTATACTTGGATGTGTAGTGTTAGCATTTGTTGCTGGCATATCATAGCTAAATTGGCTAATCTTGCCAATAAAAATATAATTAAAGTAGTTGGCAATATCAGTGCAATTTGTGATCATTCCATGAATGATGAAGCAGAGTTTGCCTTTTGGCCCAAAACATAATTTAAGGTGCTCCAAAGCTTTTTACTATCATTCTATTGGCTGCAGAGGTTTTTTTCATTATTTCTAACATCCTACAAGTGTTGCTGTTATACTATGAGTGACTCAAACATAAGATCAATGGCCCGATGCCATGACATTTGAATTGTCTAGTTATTTTGGTGATAATTTTTTTAAACAAAGTGTGTATACAAAAATTATAGCTCCATTATCTTTTCTACATACTTTACATCTGGTTTAAGTTGTTTAATTAAAATTAACACTGAAAACATTTTTTATTAAGAGAGAGAGCAAGATTTTTGTATATATCTTTGAGGGGCAACAACGATTTAGCAGGGGCAGCCCACCACTGCTAAATGCATATAGGGAAAACACTGAACAGAATAGATTATGGTGTTGTCTACATGGCAGTCCCCCCACCCAACCACGTTCAACCCTCAGATCGAGCTGCAGCTGAGACTGTAATAAGTAAAAAGAGGGGCAAATAGGAAGCCAGTGGGCCCAGTATGAATATTTAATCTGCTACCAAATCCAGTGTTTGGTTTCAGATAGAGAAAATGAGCATGACCCGTTCCCAACCCCCACTACACAAACACATTTCTCCCCAATGTTGCTTGCCAATTTGTCCTCAAACAGCTTTTCGGACATTTAGAAAGTCACTGGCTGTGTGGACCTGATAGATGGGCAATCTTGGAGAAGAGAAATTATAACTACCAACTCTATTGAGGTGCTGCAGTAAGCAAACAATGCACCACAGCTGTGTGTAAAATTTGAGCATTCATGTAGAATATTGATATGAATTCCTATTGTAGCAACATGGCTGAGCAAAACTTTGATTGCAGTTAGCGTTTATTAGAGTTGTATAGTCAATTAAAATATTAAAAATGTTCCTACTCAGTGATGGCGGTTATGTTTTATAAGAACTAATATCAATCAAACCTTACAACTATCCTACTGGTAGAAGGCCATATCTTGAAGATCTTTCAGCACTGACAGGACATTATGTGAAGAGAGAGGGAGACCCACCTCCTGTATGGTTCTGCTGCCAGGGAAGTTGAGGTTGTAGTCTCTCTGGGCTTCACGGTGGCTGATGACGAGCAGGAAGTTCTGATTTAATGACTCCTGAAGAACGCTGGAGAAGGAGGAACAAATAAAACAAGAGTCAAGTGGAGAACAAGCTGAGACTAGTCAGACACTTATCCCTGCAGTGAGATGACTTCCTGCGTCTCCCCTGGGGCTCGTGCCCACTCCTCCGTCTCTGTCCAGACAGGCCTGGTGCCGGGTCCCTCTTCTGCGCAGCAGCCTGCTCCCTGAGCCAGCATGGGGTGGTCAGGACACGGGGCCACAGCAGTGACATCAACATTGCTGGTCTGGCAGACAAGTCAATGTATTGATTTGTCAGACTGACTTTTCTCAAAGTTGCTCCTATACATTGGGCCAGAGTGGTTTTTAATAAGGGCAGACAAGTGGAGAGTTCTAGGCCCTAGCTTGCAGCTATGAACAATGACTGAGGATGTGTACAGTACAGGAAGACACTGTGTGCTTCACAGAGAGATTAAAGTTTTGGACYCTTCACTTATAATAAACGTTGAGGTTAAGTAGCGGTTTGAGCAAACGCTCAGTCTGTGTTCGTGAATATGAATCGGAAGCTTAGTCCAAGCCAGGCAGTTAATCAGAGCTCAACTCGAAGCGAGGAGGAAAAGGATAGTCGGAATTAARATGTAGCACACATTAATTATGCAATCACTGCCTTAATCTGCGCAGATCTGGACGAGCTTATGTTAACAGAAGCTCAAATTTACTGTAATGACAGCATATTTACATTGACTAAAACTACGAAATCAATATGTAAATGTAATGTTTGTTGTAGCTAACCGGGAAGATTGAAAATGTGTGGTGTGGAAGGACTGGATGCATATGTAATGGGTTGAGCAGGGAGAGGCAGGCAGGAGAGAGGGAGGAATGGGGACTCACATAGGGGACCAAGCTAATATCGGCATGATTTGTTTAGACACAGTCCCGACTGATTCTGGCAGACGAAACAGCAAAGGGGAAAAGTGGGTAGCTGTGTTGTAGCATTACCATAAGCCATTGTGAAGACAGCAATAATAATAAATAATAATATGGGGACTTATGGCTTTACACAGTAAACACTTTGAACGTGAGCGGACTATGTGGCCCATACTGTGAGGCATTTGTCTCCTCTGTTACTTAGCGATTTGGCTTCCAGCAAGTTGGTCGTATTGAGATAAAAGACCTAAGCAAATATAGAGAATTAATATCTTTGCTTCCGGGGTCCTACTACTGACTCAACAAAGTGCTTTCAGCTCCTCTCATGATGTCCTCTCTACACTTGACTCCCATCAGGCTGTCCTGCGCCTGAGCATTTGCGCCAGCCGTCAGTGACCTCTATACATGGAGGCACCGGGCCGTGTCCTCTCAGGAGTACTTGACACGGCATGAGGTGTTCTGAGTAAAATGTCACTTAACTTTATAGACAAAAAAATAAACAAGTTTTGCAGGGGAGGAGCAGTCTCAACAGATTGGTTTCATTCTGAGATAAGCCTCTGAGAGTCCCCAGGCACAGAGCAGACACACAGACCTTATTAAAATAGCCCTGCCAGAGAGACACACACTTTTCCCTTTACGTTAGAACACCACACACACTGACCATCTCATCTGTGATGTATGATCTAAAGAGGTCAAACTACAGGCAGACATGCATAACRATCCTACCTCCACATTCTGTATCTGCAACATAATAGGCAAATACGCAATCTCCCATGATCTGGTATGTCTTGGTCTGCCATTTTGTCTCAAGACCAATCAGCATACTAATTGTTAATAATTTCCACTGATTTTTGCCAGCCAGCATCTGAGGCATCAGTATCTCTGAGGGGATAACAAACTGGGGAGGGAGGGACGCTGCAAATTAATTCCAAATGTCTAATAATCCATTTGTATTTCACATTCAGAGTTCAAATTAAAATAACCTTCAATAAAACACACTTCCTGGAAGCAACAGAAATAGATGAGTCGCATTAATATATAAATCAACCTACATTATTTATGCAAGAGATTAGCTCCATCTAGATACCCTCCTGTATTAACCGTCTGTCAACACAGACACCGGGAAACGTTTGTTTGGCTCAGGAGTGGATCTCGGTAACTACCTTGGAGGAGGGAGCGCTTGTCTGAAATCTCCAAAGCCTCCCAATTTATTTAAAATCAAACAGAGGATTGACTGAGTGGGCCTGGTGATATGGATAACTATTTGATTAGTCTGTTTGGTTTAGGTGTGCAGAGATGTGCTTTGAAGTAATTGCCTACTGTGGCTTTTATTTGTTAAGTTATGTCCCATGTTCAGAAACTTCTCCCAATTATTACAAAGGAATAGGAACTAAATCAGAGGTAAAATGTTATTTTAAACTCAAGCAATGAGTATATTACATATGGACACAAGTACTCCTTGCATAGTAATACACACACAAACATCCCAGTGAAGTACTAAATACTGAAGGTCTATTCCAGCAAGCAATCAATATGATTATTTTGGAATAAATAAATTGCCACCAAACATAATTGCCTTCCATAACTTAAGGCAATAGATAAATAGTAAAATGTGTTAATGACATATACTAATCATAATTGATTTAGCCTACGTATTATTTCCTARAAAGTTTCATTTCAATTAGAGTTAAGCAGGCTTGAACGCACCCTCTTCAGTACAACTCAGAAGAGGCTACTGTACATCTTGGTTGTTCCCTGTGATTTAAAAAAGGTGGTACCCAAGCTAGCCCTGCTAGTAGTGCCCTGTTTCAGCAGGTATTAGTACAGGGTTTGTCAGAGCGGTGGGATGGCAGCTCTCTGACCGCAGCAGACTTCCAGCTCTGTGAATGCGCTGCAACGGTTATTTTTAATGCCGCTGTGCTAACAGCTTGSCTGCCCTCCCTGTAGGAGGCCTGCTCCTCTGAGCGGTGTTATCTGTCACCCTCTTCCAGCAGCAAAGATCACAACAGGGTCGCCACACACCCTCACCAAAATAGTTTATGGAGGATAATGAGCACCTAACACTGAAAATGATAGCACTAAGAAAATTGTACCACTAAGAGACACTGCAGTGGCCATGGTTATCCAGAAAATAGCCATTAGCTGCCTGCTACACAGTCAAACCTCTACTTACTGGTTGTCAAAGACGCASAGCCAACGGCAGCAGTAGCCTTCTCTCTTTTTGGAACTCAACACCCTACATATTTGTGAGATATTATAGAACCCTAACCATACAAGGCATTGCAATATTTGACCCGTGTCGGTATCTGGCCGTTTCTCTGTGTTTGATTCAATGGGTTCTGAGATGAACACGGGGGAAGAAACATGAGACCAGCTGTATTGACTGTTGTCTTCCTGTCCGACACACGTCGGTGCACAATGACTGCTGTAGAACCAGAGTGACTCTTCATAATGCATGGCAGTGCAACGCGTCCATCTCCTCAGCAACCCCTCTGGGCCCGACAGTCTCCCTAATCAACACAGATAATTACACAGACACATCCCCTCCTGTTACAACRGACAACAGACACACTCCAACAGCACTTCAGCTCATCAACAATTACAGGAGCAATGCCTTAGTGCCTTTCACACCGTTCTCGCTCTACATTCGGGGAATTCMGAATAGGATGTTGCTAAAGTATGCTCAGATAAAGATTGAACATGTGTACAGCGTACCAAATATTGACAAGCCTTATTAGTGTGGTTTGTTGCCATYCTGGTGAGCAGATGTAGCAGAGAGAATTATTACAGTGAGTGGGATTTCGTTATTAGTATGAACTTTACCTGGCTGATACAGATGAAATATCAGATCAGTGACAAAACCAGCCTTCGTGACAGGATTATAGCTCAATGATGAATATTATGACATTTTAGAAGGAGACATGGCTAAAGCCTCATTGGATTCATAAAGCTTGGTAGAATGACCTTCTAGAGTGGCTTAATGGATCCTCCTCATTGAAATTCAAATTTCTCTCAAAATTACAGAAGTGAAAAAGCTGCTCTACTATTTGTATAGGAAGAMAATATTTTCAGCAACAAAATAAAGACTGGAAATAGCAACAAATACAGCAATGAAGAGCATTATTTACATTACACAAAGAATATTTCAGTAGGATTTCAATTCAAATGTCAAAATAAATTACAGAAGCCTTCTGTGCACAAGGGCCAAATATCTTTGTAAATATTCAAATTGGAAGCTATTGTACAATATTCATGGCATATATTCCATAAACTATTTTTTAAATGACTAGGTGTACAGTGCCACCTAGTGTTCAACCCATATGAAAATGGCTTTGTTGGCAAAGTGGTGCAGTCCTGTTGATTTACCAGTCCTTTTGATGTTGGTAAAAATCAATTCTGCTGCATATTGAGGTACTGGAGGGTATTGGGTAAACAGTGTCAGTTACCTGCTGGGAATTGTTTGCTGAATGTGACTCAAAACAGGAAACAAAAGATGAGTGTAAGTGAYTCAAGTTGGGTACCTGTTTTGGCTGGTGCTGGCAGTGGGTGCGATATCTGGGGTCAGCACATACAGGCTGTTGTTCTTGGGCAAGTGTAAACTTCGCAGAACCGTCTGAGGACACAGGGACAGACCAATAAATAATACTAAGTGGTACTTTATCTATCCCCACTAGATGGGTGTGAGTGACATTTATGAAACCTCATCCGATGTGAAAAATAAAAGATAAAACTAAAAAGGTGGCAAAGAGATGCTTTAAACATGCTAATTTCAAGAGGTATTACATTAACCAAAACAATTGTTTTGAGAGAAATACTCACAATGTCAGATACGTCTCCACTTTTCCAACCCTTTAACTGCATTTTTGATATGGGGACCTGAAGCTCTGTCTCAAGAATATGTTTGATTTCCCCTACAAACAATAAAAGGAAGAAACAAGTTGTAGTACTATYAACAGGCAGTTAGACATATCCCCACCATAAGATGGTAGTAATAGATGAGAAAACCTGTTTTCAAAGCAAAGTACAAAATTCATTGTGTATTCATGAAATTTTACACCTTACAAGCGATTTACATTTGAGTAAAACATTCGTAATACACACTTCCACTACCTTATCTTCACAACATAAATTGCTTCAACACTGGGTACAAGTGTGTAGAMTCTGAGAAAGGGTTCAAAGTCTAAAAACGAAAGCACTATACCTAGGTGTTGTATTGACCAACATCGCTCCTTTTACCAGAAACCCARAATATTTTAGATTCTCAGTAACACCACATCTGTAACACCCACATTTTCTCTGAGTAAGCAGTAAGGGTGTGTGATGTATTGTATTTATTATGGATCCCCATTAGTTCCTGCCAAGGCAGCAGCTACTCTTCCTGGGGTCCAGCAAAATCAAGGCAGTAATAAAAACAAAAAGTTTTAATTACAAGACATTCACAACAGATTAATGATGAGTAGGCCCGTAGTGGAATATTAGTGTAGGAACCATAGTATGAAGAGTAGTGTATGGTGAGCGCATCTCCTCACCAACTGCGCTGCCCTCCTCTACGACCACTTCCACAGTGCGCTGGCGGTACTCCACCCGGAAGTTGAGCAAGCGTGGCTGCCGCTCCACAATGTGTCGAGAGGGGAGGACAGGGCAGAAGGCTGAGGAGGAGGATGGCGGAGAGGAAGACGATGAGGTGGCTGGTGGGGCCACTGCTGCCTCTGCTGTTGCTGCTTGGCTGTGAGGCCCATAGATGTTGGCCTGGGATGACTCGCTGGGGAAGTTTTTGTGGGTTCAGACAGTAAGCAGAGGTTCAGAAAACGTCAACACAGGGAGCATCATGTAGTGCAGTTCAATATCATATTGAATTGTATACAGAYTTTAGTGTGTCTATAAAAGTAGAAAGTCTACCACCAAAATAGTGTAATTCTCAGACTAGACCCTACATGTGCAATTTTACTCAACACCATTGAAATGCAAAAACAAAGCAAAATATTTCAGTAAACTCAAACATTTAGCCTATGCAGATTTTACTGGGTTTCTGAATACTTTATCCACTGCAGGAAAAAAAATATTGTCCACTAAATAGGCTAAAGCAGGGGTGTCAAACCAGGGGTCCGATCCAGCCCACGGGTAGTTTGAGSAAAAAAACACAAAAAACTCATACTTTAAAACGCCTAAAAACCAAATAGAAACTGTGCAGACGTGATAAAGGACATACATTCTTAAGGCTTCTTGACTGTGTCCAGCAAACTAATAAATCACAGATATGAAAGATAGACAGAGAGCATCGAAAAATTCCCAAAAACGATGGGTAGAAGACTATATAATACATTTTCAGGCCGGCCCTCCGGACCTCATTGAAACCCCTGGGCTAAACCTTAGAAATAGCTTGAATATGATTTTTTAAAATAATTTTCATGCTTGTTGCTTCTTCCCCATCACAAATGATACAAGCAGCACTGAACAGAAATATTCAAAATCCACAAAATACCCACAGCCCCCTTCTGAGGCAGCAACAAGAGCCTCTCAGCAGCAATACAAACAGTTTCAGAGTCAGTGTAAACAGGCTTTAGTGGATAATATGGGCAGGGCCCAACAGATGCTGAATTGTCTGCCACAGAACAAATTCAGTCTTATTTTGCTGCAGAGGCCAGAGACACAAAACATCTTTTTTTCTCAGCCTCTCTCCATGTCTAAAGCCTGAATTCCCTTGAGGCTCTGTCCCACACGGCAGTAAATAATGTATTTTCTCTCTCCCAACCCGAACAAAGACGCTTCTCTTTTCCTCGTGGGTCAGCACATATCGTGCTGGGAGGGAGAGCAGGGTCTTGCACAAAGGCTGTATTTATCCAACCTGATTACAATACCAAAAAGGTTAAAGACGTTGGGGGTTCTGAGGGCACGTAGGAAATCATTAGAGATCAATGTTCCATGATAATGGCATAAAAACAACATACCGTACACAGAAACCACTTGAGGCTTGGATTCACCCACAGCTAAGAATTAGGCCTACCATCATAGGCAGGTGGAAATGACGGTTCAGGGAGAGCAGCGGCTTGCTGTTGGCCATATACAAGGGTCTAACCCTCTAAGGCTGCATGGACAAACACCTGTCCTACAGAGATCTGCACAGGTGCATAATGACCTCTTATATACTAAGAACCACAGAATAAGAAGTCTACAAGCATGGATGTTAGGAAAATAAGATCAAGTCATAATCAGCTATGCAGTAAGCATTTACATATAGACAGAAAACAAACTAACAGTTTCAGGTAACTCACCATTAGCTAGTAAATTCAGTGAGTGAAAAGGAGGTTCAGTGAGTGAAATAACAGCCAATACCGCAAATAAACACTTCCTGTACCTATACAAATTAGAAACCTAGAGTGCACTGAAATTTCAGTTTCAGTATCTTGGTGCAAAACTGTTATACACAGTTGATTGTCATTCATATCCATCATAGAAGATGTTGGTGTGTTTGAGTTGTACTCTCATCAGGGGTGCAGACAACCAAAGAAACCATAACATGGTCTAACAAAGAGGACATGCTACGCAATTTCTTAAACAGGATGAAAAAAGCAAAGTCAGAATTCACCCTAGACGGTAGGCTATACATTTCCCTTGCAACGTGATGGAAGGTTTTTGTAAGCATTCTAAACTACAATTTGAAACTTGGCACATTGATACCGAGGATCGTTGACTATTATGAGTGTTAAAAAMAATACAAACGGTTGTTCCATGGCATACATCTAGATGGCACTCTCCACCTAGTCAGGAGGCAGGCTTGGGGATAAGAGCAGGCCTCCAGCTGGCTCCGGTCACCTCAATGGAGCCGTTTACTGAGGAGGAGTGCCATCCTACGAGAGCAGCCTGGTGCCAGCCAGTATACGGGCTGACTGCAAGTCACACAGCCAGGCTCCATTCATAATTATGTGTGCCCTTAAGAAACCATGTTCTCATGCCCAAAGTCTTCAGAAACTCGCAAAATAAACCGTTTAACAGAATGTGCCCAGTCAATGTATTTGTTCTTCAGGCCAGTGTATTCATGAGTTCGGACTGACCGTTGAGAAAAAACGTGAGCCACAATGCCTTTTTCTCAGTAGCTGTTTTAATTTCAGTTTTTGGGAAGATATTCCTCTCTATGTTCTTTCACATAAAAACACTTTTGCTTCTGTTGATACTCTATACTCAAAGACCATACCAAATACTATCAGAGTTATATTTTTCTGCCTACCACTGAAATGCAGTAATTCAAAGCAATGTCAAGCCTACAACTTTGAATATCACTTCAAACTATAACCACCCCCACAGTCTTTCGCTTGATATTGCCCAGCTATGGGCTACCAATCTGGTTGTTTGATTACTACCTAATTTGGTGTTCAAATCTTGACTGAATAACTACATGACACTGAGCTTTGTGGGGGAAATGAGATCCAAAGCCTCAATTTCATGCACTGATGATCACAATTTTTTCCATCATGTCAGTTTGTGCCTACTCAATAGGCTTTGTACAAGAACTACATATTCAAGAGGTCAAGTGACTGATTTAGCCATTGATTACTACATGTATTGTGAATCTTCTGAACACCTCAATCGTCATCAGGCCACAAGGTTATTGCTGTTTTAAAACATAAAACCTAGCTCTTGACAACTAGGCCGACAGACGAGACCACAGCTGCACTTTATAAAGTGATATAAATTGAAAAAATTTTTTTGCAGGAGCATGAACAAGTAACCACCATTGCTCCAAAATGTGCTTTCACTGCGAGTTCTAGATACTACATTTCTATAACCTCTAGCAGAACCTGCATTGTTTGCCATTTGGGGTTTTAGGCTTGATATTCAGGTCAACAAAACAAGGTTCTTGGCCTTGCCCACACCTGTGCTTACATAAAGTACATGAAGAGCATGTGCTATGGTAGTTTTCTATTCTAGCTTGTGAATTGAAATGAGAAATAAAGTTGATTTTCGTTTGTTTCTGTGTAGCAGGTAGAACATCACATTGACGGCGACGCGTTTTTGCATATGACACTATGCCATATGGTTCAGAGGGGTTGGGTTAAATGCGGAAGATGCATTTCAGTTGAATGCATTCAGTTGTACAACTGACTAGGTATCCCCCTTTCCCTTCCCTTATACTTACCTCCTGTGTACAAGTTGTGCACCCTATTTTGGTTAACATATGACTTTTTGCAATATGGTCAAAACATTAGTTTGATGGGATGTTTAGAAAATGCAGAGTGAACACTTGATTCACTTCTGAAGATGCAACAGTCATTTCTGGCATATTACCTTTGCAAGATCCCATTCTCTTGTGGCATCACACCATTGATGGCTGCCTGTAAAAAGAGAAAAGACCATGGAATAAAATGTGTCGCAAAGTATTACACTCTTGAGAGCATGCATGTTCAAACACTGATAATCAACAGTAAATGTTCCCATAACTATCTACTGCCAGTTCCTGCCAATAGAACTACAGTCATTTGAATTTCAAAGGCAACTTTTGGTAGCCATACGAGTGGCTATGAGTGTCTCTACAGCAAATATAATTCTGAAATGAATGTTACTGTACAGGATGATAGTCAGACACATGCACAGACACAGCTAGGATGATAGTCAGACACATTAGGTATAGGCTATAGGCATGCATTGATGGGCTATTCTTTTTTCTGTTAAAACAATTCGATTTTTATCATATTTGGACTGAAAGCAAAGGGAATGTAATGCAAGCAAATGAGGGGGCACTGGTGCACAAACGATGATATGACATTCACACGAGAACAGATCATTAAATGAGAAAGGAGGTTGAAGTATGTCGTTGGCCTCAATTTTTTTTAAACCGTGAAACTGATTTAGGGGAACTGTTGAGGACACAGACCAGCGAGAGGACAATACTTGCAATGAGTTTATTAGGGGCCCATTGTTAGGAGACCTATTGAGATGAGTGCTCTAGAACACTTGGAAATGTCCAGCAGTGTRTCCAAACATTGCAAAATGTACCATCAACTAAAAAGTACATGAACATAAAATAATTTTAAATTGACAAAAATACCAGAGAAAATTGTAATTGTGAAAACTTGGCAAGTATTTTAAGAAAAGTTTGTAAGTAGGTCTACTAGTGAAGCCACAAATCCATGAGAAAGGGCCACCGAGTATTTAACACTTGTTCGCTGTCCTGTCCCAACACACAGGTTTCTTTTGTACATTTTGCTCAACCTAACAGCACCGAAAAGGAACTGCAAGTCATCACATTTACAGGTGCGTTTAACCACTGCTTAGGCTCTGCTTGCTTGCTTTGAAAAGCTGCCAGCACAAGAACAGCGCTCTGCTAAATATAGCCCACCCCATCCAACACACACTATGATAAAGGGTTACATTGTGGATATAAAGTAAAACCGTTTCATACCGCTCCTTTAAATTTTAAACTTGAAATCAAAACTGACAGAATACTTTCTTTATACGCCCATTAAAGAGGGGTGGTAGGTAGCCCAAATGATGTCTCACTGATAAACGGAGACACATGGCAATGATGGTGCATTGTTGATTGAAACGTCACAATCAAGGTGACAATACATCTCAGTAATAAGTGTCCCATTTTAGTTCAAATAGGAAGCAAACAAATAGACTGTGTGCTTTTAGCAGCTATGCTTTTTGCTTCTTTGGTCATTTGAATTGGCTTACAAGTTGAAGTAACTAGCAAGCACCAGTGCTCACAGTTGTACTGTAGTATGATTTGGTCAGGTTCACCATGTAGACTAAGCTTTGGTGGATGACAGGAGTAGAGTTGTGAATTAGGCCTACCTAGGCCTTCAATTTATATAAATAGGTCTTCATTTAAAAAAATGTATCTCAGCATACAGTAATTGGAGTATCACTAGACATTATACAAAATAATTAAATAATGGTTAGGCATAATATTCTAGAAACGACAACATTAGTTCTTTCAGCGTAAAGCACATACAGAAATCTATAACTCACATTACACAAGGGTACGTGCAACACTAAAGCAAGGTCCCCAATAGGCGGTCCGGTGATTTTAAATTGGCATCCCGAGTTTTCGGAAATATAATTTTTTCGTATAATTTGTTGTTGGACATAAGACTATAATATCACCAGGAAATCTACTCAGTGATTTTAATTTAGGAGATCTGTTCAAGTATTCAAACGCATAAATAGAGGCATACGTGATCGTATTCCAATGTAATCAAGGTCTGATTCTGTTTTTGTCAAATATTATATCCATTTGGGACGGTTGCGATCAAATTTGCTCTGTACAATTTATTTAGAACTCTAACTAGGTTTCCACACAACCTATTTATGCGAGTAAAGTACAAAAATATCACGACAGGCCTGATGGAAATAGCAAATTCATCTGTAAACTTTGCAAATGGCAACAAAAAACAGGCTAGACAATGTGGGATCTTTTGGGGTSAAACATTCATTATGTGAGAAATGGCGGCGGAAATGTCTATATAAGTATTCAGACCCTTTACGCAGTACTTTGTTGAAGCACCTTCGGCAGCGATTACAGCCTCGTGTCTTCTTGGATATGACACTACAAGCTTGGCACACCTGTATATTGGGAGTTTCTCCCGTTCTTCTCTGCAGATCCTCTCAAGCTCTGCCAAGTTAGATGGGGAGCATAGCTGCACAGCTATTTTCAGATCTCTCCAGATGTTTGATCGGGTTCAAGTCCAGGCTCTGGCTGGGCCACTCAAGGACATTCAGAGACTTGTCCCGAAGCCAACTCAATGCAGGAGTGGCTATGTGCTTAGGGTCATTGTCCTGTTGGAAGGTGAACCTTCACCCCAGTCTGAGGTCCTGAGCGCTCTGGAGCAGGTTTTCATCAATGATCTCTGTACTTTGCAGCGTTCATCTTTCCCTCGATCCTGACTAGTCTCCCAGTCCCTGCAGCTAAAAAACATCCCCACAACATGATGCTGCCACCACCACACTTCACCGTAGAGATGGTGCCAAGTTTCCTCCAGACGTGACGCTTGGCATTCAGGTAAAAGAGTTCAATCTTGGTTCCATCACACCAGAGAATGTTGTTTCTCATGGTCTGAGAGTCCTTTAGGTGCCTTTTGGCAAGCTCCAAGCCTTTTACTGAGGAGTGGCTTCTGTCTGGCAACTCTACCATAAAGGCCTGATTGTGGAATGTTGCAGAGATGGTTGTCCGTCTGGAAGGTTCTCCCATCTCCACAGAGGAACTCTGGAGCTCTGTCAGAGTGACCATCGGGTTCTTGGTCATCTCCCTGACCAAGGCCCTTCTCCCCCGATTGCTCAGTTTGGCAGGGCAGCCAAATCCAGGAAGAGTCTTGGTGGTTCCAAACTTCTTCCATTCAAGAATGATGTAGGCCACGGTGTTCTTTGGTACTTTCAAAGCTGCAGAAATGTTTTGGTACACTTCCCCAGATCTGTGCCYCGACACAATCATGTCTCGGAGCGCTACGGATAATACCTTTGACCTCATGGCTTGGTTTTTGCTATGACATGCACTGTCAACTGTGGGATCTTATACACACAGGTGTGTGCCTTTCCAAATCATGTCCAATCAATTGAATTTACCACAGGTGGACTCCAATCAAGTTGTAGAAACATTTCAAGGACGTTCAATGGAAATAGGATGCACCTGAGCTCAATTTCGAGTCCAATAGCAAAGGGTCTAAATACTTATGTAAATAAAAGGTTTATTTTTTTTATAGAAGGTGCAAAAATTCCAACATAAACTGTTTTCACTTTGTCATAATGAGTATTGCGCATAGATTGATGAGGATGTTATTTTATTAAATCAATTATAGAATAAGGCTGTAAAATAACAAAATGTGGAAAAAGTCAAGGGGTCTGAATACTTTCCGAATGCACTGTAATAAACATCAAATCAAAGTAAACTTGGAGTCCCGCGATGTGTGGTCCTCCCACAACAACTCGGGAAAGCATGCAGTAACTTGGTTACAGATTAAATAAATTATGATAAACTTCACAGGGTGGTGAAAGTGCACGGTGATTCGCTTGATGCTCCTTTCCAATAAATTTTGAGGGTCTTACTCTGGTCTGGTGACATGATGATCAATGTTTGGCTGCAGTTTGACAAATAAAAATAATCCTGCTCTTTTGATCATAATAATCTCATAATGTAGGCAACGCCCACACCGCATCTGCGAGCTGTTGGCTAGAGACCACGTGCCATCTGCGTGTGAACGTGCCTTAGGCATGCTGCAAGGAGGCATGAGGACTACAGATGTGGCCAGGGCAATACATTGCAATGTCCGTACTATGAGACGCCTAAGACGGCGCTACAGGGAGACAGGACGGAGAGCTGATCGTCCTCGCAGTGGCAGACCACGTGTAACACCTGCACAGAWTCGGTACATCCGAACATCACACCTGCGGGACAGGTACAGGATGGCAACTGCCCGAGTTACACCAGGAACGCACAATCCCTCCATCAGTGCTCAGACTGTCCTCAATAGGCGAAGAGAGGCTGGACTGAGGGCTTGCAGGCCTGTTGTAAGGCAGTTCCTCACCAGACATCACCGGCAACAACGTCGCCTACGGGCACAAACCCACCGTCGCTGGACCAGACAGGACTGGCAAAAAGTGCTCTTCACTGACGAGTCATGGTTTTGTCTCACCAGGGGTGATGGTCTAATTCACGTTTATCGTTGAAGGAATGAGCGTTACACCGAGGCCTGTACTCTGGAGCGGGATCGATTTGGAGGTGGAGGGTCCGTCATGGTCTGGGGTGGTGTGTCACAGCATCATCGGACTGAGCTTGTTGTAATTGCAGGCAATCTCAACGCTGTGCGTTACAGCGAAGACATCCTCCTCCTCCATGTGGTACCCTTCCTGCAGGCTCATCCTGACATGACCCTCCAGTATGACAATGCCACCAGCCATACTGCTCGTTCTGTGCTTGATTTCCTGCAAGACAGTAATGTCAGTGTTCTGCCATGGCCAGCGAAGAGCCCAGATCTCAATCTCATTGAGCACATCTGGGACCTGTTGGATTGGAGGGTGAGGGCTAGTACCATTCCCCCAAAAAATGTCCGGGAACTTGCAGGTGCCTTGGTGGAAGAGTGGGGTAACATCTCACAGCAAGTACTGTCAAATCTGGTGCAGTCCATGAGGAGGAGATGCACTGCAGTACTTAATGCAGCTGGTGGCCACACCAGATACTGACTTACTTTTGAACCTCCCCCTTTGTTCAGGGACACATTCCATTTCTGTTAGTCACATGTCTGTGGAACTTGTTCAGTTTATGTCTCAGTTGTTGAATCTTATGTTCATACAAATATTTACAKATGTTAAGTTTCCTGAAAATAAACAGTTGACAGTGAGAGGACGTTTCTTTTAGTGCTGAGTTCATAATGAAAACACTATTTTTTTATTTTTTTTTGAGAATTTAACCACCTAAGTCATTTTTATGTGCAGCGCGTTGTCACACACAGCCTTTAATGCGCAAAAAGTACATTTGAGGGAAACATCTGATGGGAAAAAAACACATTGTTTTAATGCGGATTTCAGAATATTTGCATGGAAATCTTTGCCAATTGGATAGAAAACTAGCTTCTGTTCTGGCCCCAGACCATCTGCTCAAAGGAAAAAAATAGGCCCACGGCTGTGATTGGGGACCAATGAGGTAAAGGCTATAGTCACTACAGTGGCCAGGTTGTTTAACAATTTTAATAGCAAAATAAGTATATAATATATTTTCAATTTAAAAGAAGAAAATGTCAGGTTTGTATGACCTGATGTGTGAACTTACCACTAAATCCCAATTATTGAGTTCTAAGAGCGTGATTGCCTCTGCAATGTTGTCAATGCCAGTGCAAGCCTGTAAGAAAAACAGAAGAGATAATGTACATAAAACACAAGGACCAAAGGAAAGTGTAATTGAGCATTTATGATGCTGCCCGAAAATACCAGCATTATAGATTTGATTCCTGCATTTGCAACATATACTGAATGTGCCACTATGACCTGTTCTGTAGCCTAAGTCACTTTGGATAAAAGCTACTGGTAAATAAACCAAGGCCAACTTTGAAATGTTCTTAGAAACTGATGAGTTTTAGAAGATTTGTTTGTTGTCCCTTGGGCTCGTGCAGTGGAGGAGATCTTCGTGGGCTATACTCAGCCTTGTCTCAGGGTAGTAAGTTTGTGGTTTGTTGATATCCCTGTAGTGGTGTGGGGGCTGTGCTTTGGAAAAGTGGGTGGGGTTATATCCTGCCTGGTTGGCCCTGTCTGGGGGTATCGTTGGACGGGGCCACAGTGTCCCCCGACCTCCCCGTCTCAGCCTCCAGTATCTATGCTGCATTAGTCTGTGCCAGGGAGCTAGTGTCAGTCTTATATCTGGTGTAATTCTCCTGTCTTATCTGGTGTCCTGTGTGAATTTAATTATTCTCTCTCTAATTCTCTCTCCCCCCAGAGGACATGAGCCCTGGGACCATGCCTCAGGACTACCTGGCCTGATGACTCTTGGCTGTCCCCAGTCCACCTGGTCGTGCTGCTGCTCCAGTTCCACCGGACACGCTACCTTGTACCAGATCTGCTGTTTTCGACTTTCTACCGCACCTGCTGTCTCGACCTCTGAATGCTTGGCTATGAAAAGCCAACTGACATTTTCTCCTGAGGTACTGACCTGTTGCACCCTCTACAACCACTGATTATTATTTGACCCTGCTGGTCATCTCTGAAGATTTGAACATCTTGAAGAACAATCTGGCCTTAAAGGCCGTGTACTCTTATAATATCCACCCGGCACAACCAGGTTTCTTCCTAGGTTCCTGCCTTTCTAGGGAGTTTTTCCTAGCCACCATGCTTCTACATCTGCATTGCTAGCTGTTTGGGGTTTTAGGCTGGCTTCTGTATAGCACTTTGTGACATCTGCTGATGTATTTATAAAGCCCATTTTACATTTGATTGATATTAAAATATTGGGTTTATAGCTAACTTTCAAAAAGTTCCACATTCCAAATGTTCCTAATGGACAGTGAGCTTAAAGTACACTGCTCGCATAAATTGCCATTATCAATACCATAACACTGAATGATACTGTAATTTACCTGGTATCAACCACCCAAATGAATTACTCTGGTCCTCAATGAATGAGGGTCCTCCACTCAGTATATCACTGGGTGGTTTGATTGACTGGTCATTATCAATATAACGACATGTTTCAGTGGCCTAGAAGTATTTACATTGCACCAACCAACTATGCTCAAGCTGGTATTAGTGCTACATTTAAAGAATTATTTTCCATAATTATTATTTACCTCCATGTTGCCTAATGTGGATTAACGAGGAGCTAAAAAGGAGTGCATGTAGCACTGACAGCTTAAAACTGTGTTCTTCAGTTTTTTGTGGCCCTGTTATTATTCAAAGACCTGTAAGTTGTCAGGATGAGGAGCTCAAGCGTTCAACACTAACGTTACATTTACAGAGCTTGGAAACATGCACGCTAGTGATGTCACTTGATAGTTTAGCTAGCCTACTCAATAGTGACCAAGCAAGTAGTTAGCTACCTAACGTTAGTAGGAGAGTTAAGCCAACACAAGTTAGCTAGCTAACCAACTCGGTTGAGAAKATTTACAATTCATACAGCATATATCTTCGCTGAGAAATGACAAAGCAAGCTAACCGTAGCTATATCGTTTTTAAATTCCTCTATAATTAGCTACGATGAGCCCAGCTTTTACTAACTAGCTAGCTTTTTAGCTAACAACTAACGTTGGTTCGCTAAATTGACGTCTAACAGTACTGTTAGATAGCTACCAGACATACTGGTATATCATATTGCTGACTTCAGATACTTTTGGAGTAGACAGCTTTACGAAATGCTATGCAACAATGTAATTATTTAGTAGCAAACTCGCTCCTGCGTCTAGACGTAACGTTAACTAGTTTTAACGTTAATTAGTAACGTATATGTTCGCTAGCTATCGTGTTAGCTAGCTTGCTAGTAAGCTAATGTGTTTTCCGTGTCAGCTGACGAGACATTGCTGTTGACGTTAACACTGCCTATTGTTTAACGTTAAGGTTCAAGATAATTAAACTAGCAATCTAGATGGTTTTGTATCCTAAGGAAAGTCGGAACCCACCTGAAAGTCAGCAAGAATCATTTCTCTGTCCATGCTATCGGAGGCCATCGCAGTGACTGCTTAAACGCTATTCTTCGTCTAGCTATCGCTTGCTTTCTCGCCTCACTCACTCAAGCAAATGGTGAGTACGATATCATGTAAATATCTGCTTAAGTAAACTCAATACATATATATGCGGCAGCTATTGTAAGTTGCAAATGCCGCACTTTGGGTTGGGTTTTACGACTTAAATGGATTTCAATTCTCTGTTATCGTCACTTTTTTTCTGGTTGGTATTCACGYCTTTGTCTTCTCTTTACGGCAATCGCAAAGTGGGATAACGTAATAGAGATTGATAGAGGACTCATCTTTATATATGTGCCATAGAGCTCGCCAACTTGTAGTCCTAAAACCCGGAAAATAGTTAGGTCTGGTTGTTTCAGCTATCGCTATATGGAAAATTAATGGGGAAATAATATGATTTCGCAATAAACGCAGAAAATAAGGTCTTAAGTTAACAGGCTTAGGAGATCTTATACGTTTTGTTCTATGAGATAATAGTAGCCAGTTAACATGACTATGAATTATGAAGCCTTTATGTGCTTTTTTTAAATAACATACATTCTTCAAAATTCACAAAAACTGATGTTAGCTGATTAACATTATCTCATAGAACAAAACATATAAGATCTCCTAAGCCAGTGTTTAGGCTACCACAGACCTTATTTTCAGTGTTTATCCAAAAACCCTACTGAAACGCCATTCATTTTCTCAATAGGCTTTGTTCAATGAACCATAGCGGAGTTAGTGCCTACAAAAAGACGCCATTACTATTTCTCTATTGTAGACGGGTTGGATGTTTAGCAACACAACCGACTAGTGAGCAACTATGGGGAAAAACAGACAGGGTTGGCTTAGATTATTATTCTGTTATTGACTATATGTTTGTTTATTCCATGTGTAACTCTGTGTTGTTGTTTGTGTTGCACTGCTTTGCTTTATCTTGGCCAGGTCGCAGTTGTAAATGAAAACTTGTTCTCAACTGGCCTACGTTACCTGGTTAAATAAAGGTTAAAAAAAATATATATATATATATATATATATTGCTGACAACATGTAAATTATATTTTGTCTCCAATGTTTATTGAAAACATAAATACATTCGCACAATGAGCGTTTATCTCTCAAATACATCATTACAGTTGCTGGTTAGCTAGCTAGCGAATTTGAGCCATATTAGCATTGACATGAAATCAGCCAAAACACCAAAAAACAAGACATGGTATCAAGAACAATATGAAACTAGCTCAAACGAGTCACTTATGATTCCCCACATGGCAGTTTCTTGTAATTGTTGGTAGCTATCTGGCCATCCAGAATCACAACAACTCCCCATTGAAGCGTGCACATCCTTTTTGTGACGTTGTCAGCTAACCCTTCTACAGTGCCTGTGACAGCATGGGCACAGTGCCATTGAGGCTACAATCRATAGGAATCCCCACCAAGTTGACTGGGCCTACTTTGACTACTTCAAAATGGTGGAAGCATAGTGGAAGTCCTCAATGGCGCTGCCCATGCTAAAACGGCCTCTAGAAGCCTCTTTTATTTTCTATGTATATGGTTCATTTTGCCACAATMTTCAGAATGTTGCAGATAGAATGCAATGTATAAAGCACAAAAAGTCTCCAAGAGGGCTCTCTATCTGCAACATTGTAACTTTGCGCCTTCACTGTATGCACAAAGTTGAACCCTAAACCTCTTAAATGTAAAGTCTCCATATTTGAGGATCCTATTATTTTATTTTTTATTCAATTCAGTCTGGTATGTGAACGGTAGCCCCTATCTGCAAAAGCAGYGTGTCTGCGGAAAGCTGAGTGTCTTGGCTATTGATCTGTGCATAATCTTTGGTGTGACTTACTACCATATATGGGCATACAAATGCCTGTATACAGACCTCATTTCAAGATGACTGCTACCTACATTCAGGTTAGCGCTGTGAAGCATAAACAAAATAAACACGGAATACGTTTATTCACACCGAAAGCCGGGACTCCACAGATAATGAGGATGTCTTATTTGTCTGCCTGTGACCTACCGTTATTGATCAGCAGCCCTGAAAGTGAAAATGTTTATTTTACACAACGTTTTCACCAAACAGCAAACATCTTAGATTTGGTCTGTGTTTGAGCTATAGCTACCTGGGGGGTATGAAATGAATGCTTAGGTTGGAACAAATCTAGCCTACTGCCAATGTTATCTGATGATGTATGACTTAATCTTTGTGCATGAAAAATATGATGAAAACACTTGGATATCCCCTGTATGTCCCCCTACACCACCACAATGTTTGAGAGAGGTTGGTGTTGTAGACATTCGTTTTTATAGTGAACAATAACTTTAAGGCACATCCAGTGTGCAAAAACAGGACAATTACCACATTCGGACACTTTGGYGAGGTTGAAAGGACACTTGAATGTACCCTGGATACCCCATAACACCACTACAGTGTTTGAGTGAGGTGTGATGGTATATATTGTGTTTTTATACTGAACAAATAGAATTTAGGGATTACAAATATGTAATAGCACAATAGCAATTATCTAATTTACAGACATATGCCACTTACTGAAAAGGGTGCCTATAGAGAGGGCAGCAGTGCCTCTAGCCCCTAGGCAACTTTACAGTTTTTTTATGTGTTATTTCTTACATTACTAGGCCAGACATTTTTTGGTGTTATTACATATAGCCGGGAAGAACTTTTGGATATATGAGCAGCGACAACTCACCAGCATTACCAGCATTACCAGTATTACAACCAGGAATACGACTTTCCCAAATCGGATCCTTTGTTCATACCCCCCAGGGCAATTGAACTGATTCCAGAGGCAGATCCAAAATATTGCCGGCGGAGAAAAGGTACTCGGAGTGGACTTCTAGTCTGACACAGGAGGCGCGCACACCACCCACCGCTTCCGAGTATATTACTCGCTAATGTTCAATCTCTGGATAATAAAGTTGATGAGCTGAGGGCAAGGATTTCCTTCCAATGAGACATCAGGGATTGTAACATACTCTGTTTCACGGAAACTTGGCTCTCTTGGGATATACTGTCTGAGTCCGTACAGCCAGTTGGGTTCTCAGTTCATCGTGCAGACAGGAATAAATATCTCTCTGGGAAGAAGAATGGCTTGGGTGTATGTTTCATGATTAACTACTCATGGTGTGATTTGTTCACCCGATCTAGAATACCTCACAATCAAATGCCGACCTATTTACCTCCCAAAATAATTATCTTCGGTTATAGTCACAGCCATGTATATTCCCCCCCAAGCCGATACCACAACAACCCTCAAAGAACTTCACTGGACTTTATGTCAACTGGAAACCACATATCCTGAMGCTGCATTTATTGTAGCTGGGGATTTTAACAAAGCAAATTTGAAGAAAATGCTACCGAAGTTCTATTAACCCATAGACTGTAGTACTCGCGCTGCTAAAACACTTGACCACTGCTACTCCAACTTCCGGGATGCCTACAAGGCCCTCCCCCGCCCTTCCTTCGGCAAATCTGACCACGACTCCATTTTGCTCCTCCCTTCCGATAGGCAGAAACTCAAACAGGAAGTACCCGTGCTAAGGACTATTCAACGCTGGTCTGACCAATTGGAATCCATGCTTCAAGATTGTTTTGATTACATGGACTAGGAATATGTTCCAGGTAGCCTCTGACAATAACATCGACAAATACACTGATACAGTGACTGAGTTAATCAGGAAGTGTATAGGAGATGTTGTTCCCACTGTGACTATTAAAACCTACCCTACCCAGAAACCGTGGATAGATGGCAGCATTCGCGCAAAACTGAAAGCATGAACCACCACATTTAACCATGGCAAGGTGACTGGGAATATGGCCGAATACAAACAGTGTAGTTATTCCCCCCGTAAGGCAATCAAACAGGCAAAACATCAGTATAGAGACAAAGTGGAGTCGCAATTCAACGGCTCAGACACGAGACATGAGATGCCCGCTTTGAGTATAACAGTGCCAACGACACGGCCCGCTGCCAAGGACTGTGGGCTCTCCTTCTCAGTGGCCGACGTGAGAAAGACATTTAAGCGTGTTAACCCTTGCAAGGCTGCCGGCCCAGAATTAAGAATATATAAATATATGGATGAGAAATATCAGAGCGGCATAGACTAAGACACAGTAGAATAGAATACAGTATATACATATGAGATGAGTAATGCAAAACTATCACCCCATAGCACTCACTTCTGTCATCATGAAGGGATTTGAGAAACTAGTCAAGGATCATATCACCTCTACTTTACCCGACACCCTAGACCCACTTCAATTTGCTTACCGCCCCAATAGATCCACAGACGATACCATATCCCATCTGGACAAGAGGCATACCTATGTAAGAATGCTGTTCATTGACTACAGCTCAGCATTCAACACCATAGTACCTCCAAGCTCATCATTAAACTCGAGGCCCTGGGTCTGAACCCCGCCCCGTGCAACTGGGTCCTGGACTTCCTGACGGGCCGCCCCCAGGTGGTGAAGGTAGGAAACAACACCTCCACTTCGCTGATCCTCAACACTGTGGCCCCACAAGGGTGCGTGCTCAGCCCCCTCCTGTACTCCCTGTTCACCCATTGCTGCATGGCCAAGCACACCTCCAACTCAATCATCAAGTTTGCAGAAGACACAACAGTAGTAGGCTTGATCACCAACAATGATGAGACAGCCTACAGGGAGGAGGTAAGGGCTCTGGGAGTATGGTACCAGGAAAATAACCTCTCACTCAATGTCAACAAAACAAAGGAGCTGAACGTGGACTTCAGGAAACAGCAAAGGGAGCACCCCACTATCCACATCGACGGGACAGTAGTGGAGAAGGTGGAAAGTTTTAAGTTCCTCGGTGTACATATCACGGCCAAACTGAATTGGTCCACCCACACAGACAGCGTTGTGAAGAAGGCGCAGCAGCGCCTCTTCAACCTCAGGAGGCTGGAGAAATTTGGCTTGTCACCAAAAGCACTCACAAACTTCTACAGATGCACAATCGAGAGCATCCTGTCGGGCTGTATCACCGCCTGGTACGGCAACTGCTCCGCCCACAACCGTAAGGCTCTCCAGAGGGTAGTGAGGTCTGCACAACGCATCACCGGGGGCAAACTACCTGCCCTCCAGGACACCTACACCACCCGATGTCACAGGAAGGCCATAAAGATCATCAAGGACAACAACCACCCGAGCCACTGCCTGTTCACCCCGCTATCATCCAGAAGGCGAGGTCAGTACAGGTGCATCAAAGCAGGGACCGAGAGACTGAAAAACAGCTTCTATCTCAAGGCCATCAGACTGTTAAACAGCCACCACTAACATTTAGTGGCTGCTGCCAACATACTGATTCAACTCCAGCCACTTTAATAATGGGAATTGATGGAAATTATGTAAAAATGTATCACTAACCACTTTAAACAATGCCACTTAATATAATGTTTACATACCCTACATTACTCATCTCATATGTATATGTATATACTGTACTCTATATCATCTACTGCATCTTGCCTATGCCGTTCTGTACCATCACTCATTCATATATCTTTATGTACATATTCTTTATCCCTTTACACTTGTGTGTATAAGGTAGTAGTTGTGGAATTGTTAGGTTAGATTACTTGTTGGTTATTACTACATTGTCGGAACTAGAAGCACAAGCATTTCGCTACACTCGCATTAACATCTGCTAACCATGTGTATGTGACAAATAAAATTTGATTTGATTTGATATTCCATGTGTGAAACTGCCAAGAAACTGAAGATCTTGTACAACGCTGTGTACTACTCCCTTCACAGATCAGCTCAAACTTGCTCTAACCAGAATAGAAAGAGGAATGTGAGGCCCCGGTGCACAACTGAGCAAGAGGACAAGTACATTTGAGTGTCTAGTTTGAGAAACAGACGCCTCACAAGTCTTCAACTGGCAGCTTCATTAAATAGTACCCGCAAAACACCAGTCTCAACATCAACAATGAAGAGGCAACTCCAGGATGCTGGCCTTCTAGGCAGAGTTGCAAAGAAAAAGCCATATCTGTCACGACTTCTACCGAAGTCGAAGCCTCTCCTTGTTCGTGCGGTGCTCGGCGGTCGACGTCAGCGATCGACATCTAGTCATCATTGATCCATTATACATTTTCCATTTGTTTTGTCTTGTCTTCCTACACACCTGGTTTCAATCCCATTCATTACCTGGTGTTTATTTAACCCTCTGTTTCCCCTCATGTCTTTGTCAGCGATTGTTTGTTATTTCAGTGTTGTGTTGTTTTTGTATTGGTGCGTGACGGGTKCTCGTACCCACTTTGTTTATTTGTTACATTTAGTGTTTGGAGTATGTTTCGTTTATTGTTATTAAATAACTCCATTACACTCAGTTTGATTCTCCTGCGCCTGACTTCCCTGCCACCTCTACACACGACTCTGACAGAATCTCTGAACTAAAAAAGGAAGTCAGCAGGAGAAGGTACCCCGGCCATCGAGGTGGAGGAGCGCGTCATGGAACACACGGAGATGATTGACAATCTGAGCGCCGCCATGGATCACGTTGTCCAGAATATGGACCGCCGGGAGAGACAGGGAGTTTTTCCAGCGCCTCCACCAGCATAACCGGGGTCTCCCCTGAGCGCCCTCCCCCGCCTGAACCTAGCAGGATCCATTTATCCCTGCCTAAGGGGTACGATGGAGATACTGCCGGCTGACAGGGTTTTCTCCTCAAACTAAGCTTGTATCTGGCCACGGTCCACCCAGCTCCATCGGACCGTGAGAAGAGTTACGCCCTCGTCTCGTGCCTCACCGGGAAAGCCCCGGAGTGGGCCAGCGCTGTGTGTGGAGAAGAGGATGCGGCGTTGGACCATTTTGAGGAGTTCACCCGCCATTTCAGGACAGTATTCGACCACCCACCCGAAGGCAGAGCGGCGGGTGAGCGCCTCTACCATCTGAGGCAGGAGACGAGGAGCGCACAGGAGTTTGCTCTGGAGTTTAGGACCCTGGCTGCCGGCGCTGGATGGAGCGACAGGGCCCTGATTGACCATTACCGCTGTAGTCTACACGAGTACGTCTGTCGGGAGCTGGCCTGTAGAGACACCACCTTCACCTTCGACCAGCTGGTGGATATGTCCATCAGGCTGGACAACATGCTGGCTACTTGTGGACGTCTAGATCGGGGTCTGGTTGTTCCATCTTCCCGCACTCTCTCTCCTGTACCCATGGAGTTGGGAGGGATGGTGCGCAGGGAGACCGGAGGGGGTTCCCGCTCGAGCACCATATGTGGTCGCAGAGGTCACACTGCTGGTCGGTTCCGGGTTGGTTCCTCTGGGAATCAAGGCACCGGGCAGGGCACTCTGGCGTCACCCCAGATGAGTAGGCACCATTCTCATCCAGAGCCCTCTGTTGCACATATGTTTGTCTCTGTCACTTTTCCTGAATTTTCCCCATGTTCCCAGTATAAGGCGCTAGTAGATTCAGGCGCGGCTGGGAATTTCATTAATAAAAGTTTAGCTCATAGTTTAGGGATCCCCATTGCTCCTGTGGATATGCTTTTCCCCGTTCATGCCTTAGATAGTCAACCATTAGGGTCAGGGTTTATCAGGGAGGCCACCTGCATGGGCAGGGTGTAGTGGTGTATATCGATGATATCCTGATATACTCCGCTACACGCGCCGAGCATGTGTCCCTGGTGCGCAGGGTGCTTGGTCGCCTGTTGGAGCATGATCTATATGTCAAGGCTGAGAAATGCTTGTTCTTCCAACAATCCGTCTCCTTCCTAGGGCATCGGATTTCCACGTCAGGAGTGGAGATGGAGAGCGACCGCATTGCAGCCGTGCGTAATTGGCCGACTCCCACCACGGTAAAGGAGGTGCAGCGATTCTTAGGGTTTGCCAACTACTACCGGAGGTTTATTCGGGGTTTTTGTCAGGTTGCTGCTCCCATTACCTCACTGCTAAGGGGGGGGGCCCGGTGRGCTTGTAGTGGTCGGCTGAGGCGAACAGGGCTTTTAGGCACCTGAAGGCTCTGTTTACCTCGGTTCCTGTGTTGGCTCATCCGGATCCCTCTTTGCCATTCATAGTGGAGGTGGATGCATCCGAAGCTGGGATAGGAGCAGTGCTCTCTCAGCGCTCGTGTACGCCACTGAAGCTCCGCCCCTGTGCCTTCTTTTCGAAGAAGCTCAGCCTGGCGGAGCGAAACTATGATGTGGGGGACCGGGAGCTGTTGGCTGTCGTAAAAGCCTTGAAGGCGTGGAGACATTGGCTTGAGGCGGCTAAACACCCTTTTCTCATCTGGACTGACCATCGCAATCTGGAGTACATCCGGGAGGCGAGGAGACTCAATCCTCGTCAGGCAAGGTGGGCCATGTTTTTCACTCGTTTTGTGTTTACCCTCTCTTACAGACCAGGCTCCCAGAATGTTAAGGCAGACGCACTGTCCCGGCTGTATGACACAGAGGAGTGGTCCATGGATCCCACTCCCATAATCCCAGCTTCTTGTTTGGTGGCGCCAGTAGTGTGGGAGCTGGACGCGGATATTGAGCGGGCGTCACGTGCAGAGCCCTCTCCCCCTCAGTTTCCAGCTGGGCGTCTGAACGTTCCGTCTGCTGTCCGCGACCGACTGATCTATTGGGCCCACACGTCACCCTCCTCTGGTCATCCTGGGATAGGTCGGACGGTGCGCTGTCTTGATGGGAGGTACTGGTGGCCCACTTTAGCTAAGGACGTGGGGATTTATGTTTCCTCCTGCTCAGTGTGGGCCCAGTGCAAGGCTCCTAGACACCTGCCCAGAGGTAAGTTACAACCCTTACCCGTTCCACAACGGCCGTGGTCACACCTGTCGGTGGATTTTTTAACTGATCTTCCACCTTCACAGGGTAACACCACGATCCTGGTCGTTGTGGATTGTTTTTCTAAGTCCTGTCGTCTCCTCCCTTTGCCCGGTCTCCCTACGGCCTTACAAACTAAGGAGGCCCTGTTTACACACGTTTTCCGGCACTATGGGGTGCCTGAGGATATAGTGTCTGATCGGGGTCCCCAGTTCACATCAAGGGTCTGGAAGGCGTTCATGGAACGTCTGGGGGTCTCGGTCAGCCTTACCTCAGGTTTTCACCCCGAGAGTAATGGGCAGGTGGAGAGAGTTAACCAGGATGTGGGTAGGTTTCTGCGGTCTTATTGCCAGGACCGGCCAGAGGAGTGGGCGCAGTTCGTGCCCTGGGCAGAGATGGCCCAGAACTCGCTACGCCACTCCTCCACTAACCTTTCTCCCTTTCAATGTGTATAAGGGTATCAGCCGGTTCTGGCTCCTTGGCATCAGAGCCAGACCGAGGTTCCTGCAGTGGACAATTGGTTCCAGCACGCGGAGGAAACCTGGGAGGCCGCCCACGTCCACCTTCAACGCGCCATACTGCGCCAGAAAGTTGGCTCAGACCGTCACCGGAGTGAGGCCCCGGTGTTCGCACCAGGGGACAGGGTCTGGCTCTCGACCCGAAACCTGCACCTCCGCCTGCCCTGCCGGAAGCTGGGTCCGCGGTTTGTGGGGCCGTTTAAAGTCCTGAGGAGAGTGAACGAGGTATGTTATAGGTTACAGCTACCCACTAATTACCGTATTAACCCCTCGTTCCATGTGTCTCTCCTCAGGCCGGCGGTGGCTGGCCCGCTCCAGGAAGCTGAAGTGCGGGATGTCGAGGGGGTCCCGGCGTACTCCGTTCGATCCATCTTGGATTCGAGACATCGGGCGAGGGGCCTTCAGTACCTCGTGGACTGGGAGGGGTGCGGTCCGGAGGAGAGATGCTGGGTTCCGGTGGAGGACGTATTAGATCCTTCCATGCTGCGAGAATTCCACCGTCTCCATCCGGATCGCCCTSCACCTCGCCCTCCAGGTCGTCCCCGAGGCCGGTGTCGACGCGCAGCTGGAGCCGCGCGTCAGGGGGGGGTACTGTCACGACTTCTGCCGAAGTCGAAGCCTCTCCTTATTCGGGCGGTGCTCGGCGGTCGACGTCACCGGTCTTCTAGCCATCATTGATCCATTTTTCATTTTCCATTGGTTTTGTCTTGTCTTCCTACACACCTGGTTTCAATCCCATTCATTACCTGTTGTGTATTTAACCCTCTGTTTCCCCTCATGTCTTTGTCAGAGATTGTTTGTTATTTCAGTGTTGTGTTGTTTTTGTATTGGTGCGCGACGCGTCCTCGTACCCACTTTGTTTATTTGTTACATTTAGTGTTTGGAGTATGTTTCGTTTATTGTTATTAAATAACTCCATTACACTCAGTTTGATTCTCCTGTGCCTGACTTCCCTGCCACCTATACACACGACTCTGACAATATCTCTGTCCAGTGTCTGTGTTCTTTTGCCCATCTTAATCTTTTCTTTTTATTGGCCAGTCTGAGATATGGCTTTTTCTTTGCAACTCTGTCTAGAAGGACAGCATCCTGGAGTCGCCTCTTCACTGTTGCCGTTGAGACTGATGTTTTGCGGGTATTATTTAATGAAGCTGCCAGTTGAGGACTAGTGAGGCAAACACAACGTGCCATTGGAACACAGGAGTGATGGTTGCTGATCCTGGACTGGACTTCCTGACGGGCCGCCCCCAGATGGTAAGAGTAGGCAACAACACGCCTGCCACGCTGATCCTTAACACTGGGGCCCCTCAGGGGTGTGTACTTAGTCCCCTCCTGTATACCCTCCTGTATTCCCTGTTCACCCATGACTGTGTGGCCAAACACAACTCCAACACCATCATTAAGTTTGCTGACAACACAACAGTGGTAGGCCTGATCACCGACAACGATGAGACAGTCTATAGGGAGGAGGTCAGAGAACTGGCAGTGTGGTGCCAGGACAACAACCTTTCCCTCAATGTGACCAAGACAAAGGAGCTGAGCGTGGACAACAGGAAAAGGCGGGCCGAACAGGCCCCCATTAACATCAACGGGGCTGTAGTGGATCGGGTCGTGAGTTTCAAGTTCCTTGGTGTCCACAAACGAACTATCATGGTCCAAACATACTAAGACAGTCGTGAAGATGGCTCCCTCAAGAGACTGAAAAGATTTGGCAAGGGCCCCCAAATCGTCAAAAGTTTCTACAGCTGCACCATCGAGAGCATCCTGGAGCCAAGCTTCCTGCCATCCAGGACCTATATAATAGGTGGTGTCAGAGGAAAGCCCATAAAATTGTCAGAGACTCCAGTCACCCGAGTTATAGACTGTTTTCTCTGCTACTGCACGGCAAGCGGTACCGGAGCGCCAAGTCTAGGAACAAAAGGCTCCTCAAAAGCTTCTACCCCCAAGCCATTAGACTGCTGAACAATTCATAAAAATAGCCACCGGACAATTTACATTGACACCCCCCCCTTGTACACTGCTGCTACTCGCTGTTTGTTTGTTACCTATGCATAGTCACTTCGCCCCCACCTACATGTACAGATTACCTCAACTAGTCTGTACCCCTGCACACTGKCTCGGTACCGGTGCCACTGTACTTTTTATTTTAGCCTACTTGGTAAATATTTTCTTCTTCTTGAACTGCACTGTTGGTTAAGGGCTTGTAAGTAAGCATTTCACGGTAAAGTCAACACTTGTTGTATTCGGCCATGTGGCAAATAAAGTTTGATTTGATAATGGACCTCTGTACGCCTATGTAGATATTCCATAAAAAATTCACCGTTTCCAGTTACAATAGTCATTTACAACATTAACAATGTCTACACTGTATTTCTGATCAATTTGATGTTATTTTAATGGACCAAAAAATAGCTTTTCTTTCAAAAACAAGGACATTTCTAAGTGACCCCAAACTTTTGAACAGTAGTGTATGTTATCACTCTTAGTTTTCCTTATGTCCCCTGTGGAATGTCCATGTTGATCCTCTTGGTCCTCTTGATCCATCCACCTGTCTTCTTTGTTAGTCAAGCCTGACCCCTTCATCCCATKGTTTTTTCCTGTAATCAAATTTAATATGACTGAAGATAGTTTATGCCAGGCCCCTTCTAATAGGGTATAACAGACTCGTTAGAACTTTGACCTAGACAGACTACATGCCTTCTATCAAATCCAAACTGGAATATTTAGTCAAAACAAAAGTTGTAAAAGTATGCTAGACATTTATAGAATAAATCATATCTAGTTTGATGATTCTGTGACAAACGGTGAATTAGTTATGGATTTTTACATTTTTAAATGGATTTTGGCGAATGTCTTTTGAATGTCTTTTGAATGTCTGTTGAATGTGTGAATATAAAACCAACTTTACCTCGTTAAATATAGGTCGGTCCGAACCGGACCAAAGATTAAGCAAACATAGAAATCTATGAATGTTGAAATCAAGGCGGGTTCGGACCGCGCCAATAAAATAAATTTAAAAATACGGGCGGTCTAGATAGGACCAAAGAAATACATCCAAAAGACGTCTGCGTCGGTCCGTGCTTAGTGTGATAGGCCCTACAGCTGCCCCCCATCGTAACGCAAAATGTACGGTTGTTTTTTTATTGTCAATTGAGCCTTTTAACAATGTAGTATAAAAGCAATAGCTTTAAAATATGTTCAAATTATCAATCTCATGGAATATCAGTCCTTGCATCCTAGCTCTGCCTATGAATATTTTCCATCCTTCATTTTACCAAAGGGGTGTTGAAATTATAAAGAATGATCTTTCAATACATCATCTAGGCATACAGACCTCATAGCAAAAGAATCATGCTTATGATTTAGGTTATCGTTGTTGTTTTTGCCAGAGAGCGCTAAGAAGACTAACCAGAAAGAAATATTAACTGTCCTAGAACAACACTCCGTGGCATTTGTCGGTTATGAAAATGTGATTTTACAACCGGGAAAGAAGCCCAGGCTATCGTCACAACTGCAGCCTTTTTTGTCCCGCCCTCCTTCTCTTGCTCTCATCGACTGTTATGTGGGCGTATGGCTCTGTATTTCAAAAATAAGTGATGTCAAAACCAGCGTTTTTCCCCCATCTAAATATTGACTGCCAACCAATCGAATGAGTGAACTCATTCAACAAATGATGCTGAGGTGTTGTATCTAGTAAGTAGGGAATTGTTATATGAAGGCTAGGCTATAAATCGAAAATCGTGCAAGCTTTTCTGTTTAATATTCCTACACGACTAGGCTACACCTACCCGGCATATGCCTATTGCAGGCTGAACTTGAAACGCTACTAAGTCCCGTAAACTCCGTGGTGTGGTTTATTTTTATTTTTATTTACCCACCTTTACAAAAGTTTAGTAGCCTAACTATTAATTGTAACAGATGGTCGCCTATACTGCTACATTGTGCTAAGTGGAAGAAGAGAACGTTGCTTATCAAATGACGAAACTGTTCCCGCGCACTGTCTGAACAAACTCTTTACTATTAATGAACCAAAAGAAGGACGATATCCAGACCAAGTATCATCATTTGAAAATGGGCGGGAAGTTTACATAAAAGTCTGAACAAGCATCTCTCCAAATGTCATTGGATAACCTAACGTTGTCAGAATATTTTGTTCTTCTCTTTCTCAGCGGGGACTGGTGAGAGAGCAAGTCGGCAATCAGACGCTACAAAGTTGCAAGCCCTTATCGAAGCGGCAGCCATGGATACAGTTGCAGGACATAGGCAACGCTTTTGAGAGCAGCAGACCAGCATTTTGGGGAGTTGCAGAGGAGTTGCACCTGTAGGCTAACCTATATTGTCAGTCCCAGAGTGAAGTAGACTATCGAACGGAGTAGGCTGTCTATGAAACAGAATAGTTTAATATGGGTTTTTACTCAAGGTCGAATTGGACATTGAATGTGAGTTGTAGCCTAATGCGTTGTAGCTGTTAGATGATATCATTTAATGGACATAACCCCCCCCCCCCTGCATTTAGAATACATTATCAGGCTATAGGTTAAAATCTAATGAGAGTAGGTTTTGCTACCTGCAGAGTTGGGTAAAACAATCTGGAATAACACCGGTCTAGCCTATACATAAACATGGGGAATATCCATGAACTCTATTTTAGAATCTCAAATGTTACCGACTGCACGTGAACGGGGTTCAATAATAAATATGAACGTCAACTCTGCAGCTGGACGATTGGAATTAGTTTTACATTTTTCAACTTCGTGCGTCTTGGTCCACTACTGGATATCCCAAACACCAATCCAACGTGATGAAAAWATATATTTTTAAGGAAGGTGATGATGACCATGAATTTGAGTTAGAAATGGCGTGACATCCCTGTTGTTTTCCGTGCCGAAGCGAGTTGTTACAGTGGGATGGCATTAAAAAGGGAGGCGGACCCTGGCAGTGTAGCCTACCAATTTCTTTTAGAGGGCTACAGACTATTTACTACACTTTAGCAGTGCCTTGTGTCACAACCAAGACTTACCACCAAAATCAAGCATATACAGAGGAGGCCTATCAAGGTTTTTAACCTGTATTATATAACCTTATTCTCTTTATTGTTTTCGTCCACCAAGAATGACTGGAGAGGCAAACAGACTGAGCAGTGCATCTGCGAGAGGAGACTTGGCAAAAGTTGAGATGTTATTACAGAACGGAGCAGATGTTAATGCAAACAATGTATTCGGCAGGACACCGTTACAGGTTGGTAAAGCATTTTATATGAAGCCTAAATCTATAAATTCATTATTCAGTCTATTCAGAAGTTATATGATCGATTTCAACTTAAACTACAACATCTTAGCATATTTGTGCATTGACATAATGTAAAATAGACTGAACGGTGTGCTTTGGTGACAAAGTGGTAAAGGTATTAAGAGGCTATACAATTTCTGTAACTTGGACTTACTTGAAAAAATCCAAGTGATTTTCAAGGCCTTATAAAGCATAGACTACTATGTTGGATGTCATATTTTATTSTATGATTTATGGAATTAGAGGGCTTTAAAGTGACTTATAGGCCTTAATTTAGTAACACTATCTGAACCACTAAAAAACCCAATGTAGATTAATGATTTATATATGATTTACCAGAGACGTGAAATACAGAATACAACACTCTAAATGCAATGTAATGTTGTTGTTTTACACATTCTGTAGGCTAAAAGTTTAGCAGCTTTATATTTCTTAATGAAGCTGGTGATTCACATGGGTTCACTATGAAAACTCGTTGAATAATTTGATTATGTTTTGGTATTTTTAAGAATAATGTGTGCCTTAGATCATAATATAGAAAGAAAATAATATAGAAACATCAAGACCCTGCATGACCCCATGCACCACTTTGGGCCCGCATGCACACTCAAATAGGCCTATGAAAACGCGAATAGTTTTCAACAAGAATATTTCTCAAAATATAGACCTATAGTTAAAATTATCTGGTTTTTCATCTCATACTTAAATGATGGTGGTTGAGAATTTATACGGTATTGCTTTGCTTGTATTGTTACCCTCCTTGACTGATACCTTTGAATAACTTCCTTGTACCACATGGGAGTCCCAAAATGCTATGTTTGCTATAGGAATGTAACTACCGTTCATTGTTTTGTCAAATTACACAATCAAACTAATATGAAAAACGAACAAATTGCAGATTGTGAAAGACTTGGTTGATTTGGACAGCCTGTTCATATGACCATGCTGCATAGATTTTCAGATAGGCTAATCTCTTACCATGTCATAGGGCACAGGGCACAGATGAAAATGCTAAAAGTGGTTCAAGTATGGTTCATTGACTGAACCATAACACACGTTTTTGAGAGATTTAGAACAAGTTGCTTTAGCCTGTTGAATGTATAATGACAATTTACAAATTGGCATACTTTATTCAAAGCGCTCAAAGCTTGACCTTATTTAAAAAATGATAATTTAAGTAGGCCTATGACACAAAACTATGTCATACTACAAAAAACTGTCACAAAACTGTAATAAGCTATTCGTATCGCTCCTCTCTTCCAAATGAAAAATATATAGGCCTACCATGAAACTTAGTTATATACTGATGATCAACTAAGGCTCTATGATTTAATTAAGTGTACGGCTGTTTATCAGACGTATCAGACGTTGGTCTACAGCATTTAGGTCTGAAGAAGAATAAAAAAGGTTAAGATAATAAATTATATCCCAGGACTGATAAATATTTTTGTGGGTTCGATTTATTTTTGATCATTCCTTATGAAAACATAGGTGTAAATCTAGACCTGTGTCTCTGCAACATATTCCTAAATGATTTCTATTTTCTATTAAAACCGTAGCTTTTACTTCCTATAGGGTACATTTTGTCTTTATATTATTACTTGTGTGTAATTATCCTGCTCTATCCCTCTTCTCATTATATTTTACAGGTGATGAAACTTGGTAACCCAGCCATCGCGGAGGCGTTGCTGAGGGCGAACGCAAATCCAAACGTGCGCGACCATGTCAGGGGTCTCACTATCACTCATGATGCTGCAAGGGATGGATACGTGGACACCCTACGCGTCCTGATAGATCATGGCGCAGACGTCAACCTCTTGGACAACGACGGCAATCTTCCATTGCATCTAGCCGCAAGAGAAGGCTATCTTGATGTGGTTCAGCTCCTTGTTGGTTGTACGAAGGACGCCGCAAGGCACAACTCCGGAGGCCATACACCTTATGATTTGGCGACTATGAACAATAGAGTATCCATTGCGCAATACATTCAGGCGCACATGAATTTATGAATATACATGGGACAATCCTAACTGGGATAAAGAGGTGGAGATAGAGTAGCAAACATGTAATCTACCTCTCCTTTGTTACAATGTATTTGGATGTTTTCAGACATGACAGCCTCAATTTCAACCATAAAGGCTATCATGAACTCAGGTCCAGTTACGTTTCCTTGTAACCTGATAAGAACACATTCCATATAGGTTTTGACTCCAGTTTGCTCCATTGCGAAACAAATGTGACAAGATTATATGCCACTGGAACTATAACAATAATTTTAATCAATTTAAAACTTTTAGGCCACAACATTTCCCTAACAACTCAACATCTCGAGCGGCAACATGATCTTGCGTTTTGGGATGTTGCCTATAGTGGCATAAGCCTAATGGCTGGTTAAAGTGAAGAGAAATTTGTCTTTCAAATTCAATTCAATCCCAATAATATAATAACTGAATTTGAGATGGGTTTAGTAGGCTATAACGACCATTTCAAATGAAATGAGGAACAACATTGTATCGTTTAACTTCTCTAGGCTGTAACAATTTAAAAAGATGACCCTCTTCATCCATTGCACTCTTGTGCACCATAGCAAATGTCTTATTTTGTCCCATTTGTCATGGTTAATTAAACTCATGATATTTTGACTAAAAAGCTGTAGCCTATACATGTCTTCTCCTTTTCCATGCATACCATTGGTAATAAATGACCAATCTAATGGTAGCCTGACTGATGTGGCGATTCTCTTCGATTTTATTTGCACTTTGTAAATAGGGAAACAAGTACATTTTGTAATGAACTGTGAAAGTATGCGTTTGCTAATATTGACGTTTTATTTTGTACCAAAGACAGCAACTGACTACAGGTCTGCATTGTTTAACCTGTTTGTTTAATTTTCTGATTGGCGTGTCAGCTCAAAATTTGGTTGAAATAGAATGTTGACGGCCGTCATCTTTCTGTATTGTCTTCTATTTGAATATTGCTAATCAATGTTTTGCACTGTTGTCATTTGTGAGACGAATAAATTCAGTTGTCCACTGATTATTCGATTGTTTTGTCGTTTTTCTTTTAGCATTTGACCTTTTTATCTAGATCCCCATGCTTTCATGATAGCCTAGGCTACTCAGCACTACAGTTGTGATCAATGCACCTACATGAATAATTGTGCATTACACTATAGCCTTTCCTTTACTCAGTCATTAGAGGAAAATATAGGCTATTGAAAGTAGGCCTATATATTGGAATTAAATATTTGAGCTGGAGCGTAAATAGCCTACATACTGTTCAAAATGAAAAATGCTGCAAAATATTGTTACTCATATCCAAACATGGGCTATATGACATCCCCGTTACTTCTGAATTGAGTGTCTAGTAATATCAGTGTGATTATGAAATCACATAATGTTAGTTTTGATGTGACTATAAAGTTGTTTTATTTTATGGGGCTATTSAAGCCATCGCTTGTCTGTCTATAGGCCACCCTAATTTCACATTCAAACAGATTTTGAATCAGTACATCATCTCGGCATGCCTCYCTTACAATTACAGTAATACTTATAGGATACTTCAGATGCGATTATGGCACATGTTAGACAACATTATTTGATATATAACCAACACTAATAATATCTCAAATCTAATCAAAATCAAATCAAATTGTATTTGTCACATACCAGCCTCCATATACATATGAGATGAGTAATGTAGGGTATGTAAACATTATATTAATATCTGCATGTAATTATAGGCCACTCACCACTTAGACAGGCGATTCTTATATAATTCTTATATATATTGTTATTCCTTTGCAAATTGACAGTGCAATGAACATTAAAACACGAACTTCAAACAATCACACGCTTGTGCAGGCCACATGGAGAAAAGCAAAACCATAGCCTACAACCGTTAGGTGAGTAGGAGGAACATGTCCTTTTTTTGTCCGATGGTCATATTTTCGAATTTTGGCGCTTTGAATGGCAATGTTATTTTTCTTTCAAAAGCGAGAAAACGTTAATATTTATTAGAAGAAAACACACTGCATAAATATCAGTGTAGTCAAACTGTGAATGGCTATGTAATAGCTAATATAACTATTTGTTTGGCTTCTTCCTGGTTGTGTGCATCTCATCGTGTTGTCGCTTAAACAAGTTTAATAATTATTGCAAGCAAAGCGAAGAGACTACTTTAATAAATCGGGATACAGTCACTAAGACACAAGTATTCAGGTAGGTATCCGATTGAATGTAATTATTACTTAATCTTCACGGTTGTCCTGCAGCGCAGTCGATTCAGATGTAGGCTAAATTTGATATGGTTTGAAATGACAAATGTAGGAATCCTGTCCATTAAAGGATGTCAGAACGTGTATAATGGTTATTGATTTTAAATAGGCTGTTTTTCAGATACTCCTGGATTTCTGCCAATTCTGCACTGTCAAACGGTTTTCCACAACTTGTGTGCGCAAGGGGGGGGGGGGGGGGGGGTGTATGACGCATGATGAATATTGAAATATGATACAGTATTATTGTTGAGAACTTCTGATGCGCATTGGAAGGAAGTTGCATCTAAAAGTGATGACCCTAAACATGGTTTGGATAGAAAATACATTGATAACCCTGATTGAGATTCCACATGGGCTCATTAATAATAAATAAATCCATGTTTATTTTCCCCATATCTTTAGACATCCTCACTATGATTCATTGCTCTTATCAGTACCTTATTTTGACCATTCTCTCACTCACCCTCATACCAGTGTCACCCCTTATGTCTCCTTCCTTTATAGCTGTTTCATTGCCTCTGCAACTGAGTCAGTCGATTCTATCCAAACACAAAGCAGTGGAACAATCATTTTATTCAATTTTATTTATTTAACCTTTATTTAACCAGTAATAGGCCCATTGAGACACATATAGTCTCTTTACAAGGGAGACATTTAGTTCCAGTAAGATGTGGGTTGTCTAGTCATTATCCAGGGTTCAAGGTGACGAAAGTCAACAAACATTTCAACTGGCACTGAATGTTTTTCACAATCAGCTAGATCCCAGAGAGAGAGAGAGAGAGGGGTGGCGGGGGGAGAACAAGAGTGATAAAAAAAAGAGCAAGAGAGAGAGAAAGAGAGAAAGAGAGAGAGAAAGAGAGAGAGCGACAATGTACGAACTCATCCTCTGTTACTGTCTGATTTCCTAACAGGATTGTCTCACTAAGTTGCCCTGTGGCCCACTGCATTAAGAGTTGATCAACATCTACACACCCCTAACACTGTTGGTGCAACTCCTGGTCTCTTTACACCCAGGGGAGTAGGGAACTAAAAACTTTTTTGACATGAAAATAGTGTCCAGAGAGCCTTTGACCTCCGTGTCATCCCCAACTCTTGGAACATGACCTCTATCTACACTGGAATTTGAATGTGTTACCTTTCTCATAGATATGGCAAAGAGATATTTCCCTTTTGTTCTCGAGAGATGATTCAGAAAAAAGTGCTTGCAGCCAAAGAACGCCTAACCACAACAGGGTTAGGGAGATATATATATATATACTTCCTATTTCTTTCAGCAGTGTATTCTGGTTAGGGAGAGTGACAAGAGAGCCTTCATCAAAGGCAGCTTCCTCCCAAAGGCTTTCTCAGTGTGGCGCATGGCTGCAGGGAGGATCGGTAAGCAGATTGTGTAGAAAATGTAAATCCTCACGTACACAGATGTATTATTGTTTTTCTACTTGAATACTACTTTAGGATTACTACTTGGCTCTGTCTACYTATAAAAGTGTGCTACAATTCTGAGTTGGACACTGCACCAAATAGGTCAATGTCTTGTGTAAAGCAATTGTGAATGTTGTTTTTCTATTCAGTTTTTTTTATTTTATATACTCTGTTGGAAATATTGGTTGTGTTTTGACAATGGAGGCAAGTTTATAATTAATATCATGTCCCTCTACTGGACATATTTTCAATTACAAGTTCACAATGTGCAACTGTTGGTTGGTTGGTTAATTCCGGAAATGTAAGGATAACATTTTGTAGAAACAACACACATTGCTTGTGATTGAAGGGTTTGCAAACCAGAGTACATTTGTTAGCTAAAACCAAGCAGTTTCTATTCTGAGACACCATGAAATAAATCACACACAAACATGTCCCATAGCATAGTTTATATTTGTTATTTGCCTGTAGTACATATCATATGCATGTGTATACTTTACAAAGAAAATTCTCACAGGCACCCATACAAACACACATACTGTACAAACACTCCTTACATACAGTACCAGTCAAAAGTTTGGACACACCTAGTCATTCATTAGGCTCCTGAGTGGCACAGTGGTCTAAGGACCTACATCTCAGTACAAGAGAGATGATAGTCCCTGGTTTGAATCCAGGCTATCACATCCGGCTGTGATTGTGAGTCCCATATGGAGGCACACAACTGGCCCAGCTTCATCTGGGGTAGGCCGTCATATTAAAAAAGAATTTGTTCTTAACTGATTTGCCTAGTTAACTAAAAAATCTATGGTGTTTCTTTATTTTTACAATTTTCTATATTGTAGAATAATAGTGAAGACATCAAAACTATGAAATAACACATGGAATCATGTAGTAACCAAAAAAGTTTAAACAAATCAAAATATATTTTATATTTGAGATTCTTCAAAGTATCTACACACCCCTAACACTGTTGGTGCAACTCCTGGTCTCTTTACACCCAGGGGAGAATGGGACTAAAATGACAGCTTTGCACACTCTTGGCATTCTCTTAACCAGCTTCACCTGGAATGCTTTTCCAACAGTCTTGAAGGAGTTCCCACATATGCTGAGCACTTGTTGGCTGATTTCCCTTCACTCTGCGGTCCAACTCATCCCAAACCATCTCAATTGGGTTGAGGTTGGGTGATTGCGGAGGCCAGGTCATCTGATGCAGCACTCCATCACTCTCCTTCTTGGTCAAATAGCCCTTACACAGCCTGGAGGTGTGTTGGGTCATTGTCCTGTTGAAAAACAAATTATAGTCCCACTAATTGCAAGCCAGATGGGATGGCGTATCTCTGCAGAAGGCTGTGGTAGCCATGCTGGTTAAGTGTGCCTTGAATTATAAATAAATAACAGACAGTGTCACCAGCTAAGCAACCCCACACCATCACACCATCTCCTTAACGCTTCACGGTGGGAACTACAAGTGAGATCCTCCGTTCACCTACTCTGCGTCTCACAAAGACACGGCGGTTGGAACCAAAAATCTAAAATTTGAACTCATCAGACCAAAGGACAGATTTACACCGGTCTAATGGCCACTGCTCATGTTTCTTGGCCCAAGCAAGTCTTCTTACTGGTATACTTTAGTAGTGGTTTCTTTGCAGCAATTTGACCATGAAGGCCTGATTCATGCAGTCTCCTCTGAACAGTTGATATTGAGATTCTTGTTACTTGAACACTGTGAAGCATTTTCTTATCGGCAAACTCAACAGCCTTGGTTTCTCAAATGACTGCCTCGCCTGGTTCACCAACTACTTCTCAGACAGAGTTCAGTGTGTCAAATCGGAGGGCCTGTTGTCCGGACCTCTGGCAATCTCTATGGGGGTGCCACAGGGTTCAATTCTCGGGTTGACTCTTTTCTCTGTATACATCAATGATGTTGCTCTTGCTGCTGGTGATTCCCTGATCCACCTCTACGCAGACGACACCATTTTGTATACTTCTGGCCCCTCTTTGGACACTGTGTTAACTAACCTCCAGACGAGCTTCAATGCAATACAACTCTCCTTCCGTGGCCTCCAACTGCTCTTAAATGCTAGTAAAACTAAATGCATGCTCTTCAACCGATCGCTGCCCGCACCTGCCCGCCRGTCCAGCATCACTACTCTGGACGGTTCTGACTTAGAATATGTGGACAACTACAAATACCTAGGTGTCTGGTTAGACTGTAAACTCTCCTTCCAGACTCACATTAAGCATCTCCAATCCAAAATMAAATCTAGAATCGGCTTCCTATTTCGCAACAAAGCATCCTTCACTCATGCTGCCAAACATACCCTCGTAAACTGACTATTCTACCGATCCTTGACTTTGGCGATATCATTAATAAAATAGCCTCCAACACTCTACTCAGCAAATTGGATGCAGTCTATCACAGTGCCATCCGTTTTGTCACCAAAGCCCCATATACTACCCACCACTGCGACCTGTATATTCTCGTTGGCTGGCCCTCACTTCATATTCGTCGCCAAACCCACTGGCTCCAGGTCATCTATAAGTCTTTGCTAGGTAATAGGTAAAGCCCCGCCTTATCTTAGCTCACTGGTCACCATAGCAGCACCCACCCGTAGCACGCGCTCCAGCAGGTATATTTCACTGMTCACCCCCAAAGCCTTTTCCTCCTTTGGCCGCCTTTCCTTCCAGTTCTCTGCTGTCAATGACTGGAACAAATTGCAAAAATCACTGAAGCTAGAAACTCATATCTCCCTCACTAACTTTAAGCATCAGCTGTCAGAGCAGCTCACAGATCACTGCACCTGTACATAGCACATCTGTAAATAGCCCATTCAACTACCTCATCCCCGTATTGTTATTTATTTACTATTGCTTCTTTGCACCCCAGTATCTCTACTTGCACATTCATCTTCTGCACATCTATCACTCCAGTGTTTAATTGCTAAATTGTAATTACTTCGCCACTACAGCCTATTTATTGCCTTACCTCCCTAATCTTACCTCATTTGCACACACTGTATATAGATTTTTTCCTATTGTGTTATTGACTGTACGTTTGTTTATTCCACGTGTAACTCTATGTTGTTGTTTGTGTCACACTGCTTTGCTTTATCTTGGCCAGGTCGCAGTTGTAAATGTGAACTTGTTCTCAACTGGCCTACCTGGTTAAATAAAGGTGAAAATAAAAAAATATTTGGGCTGGAATTTCTGAGGCTGGTAACTCTAATGAACTTATKCTCTGCAGCAGAGGTAACTCTGGGTCTTCCTTTCCTGTGGCGGTCCTCATGAGAGCCAGTTTCATCATAGCGCTTGATGGTTTTTGCAACTACACTTGAATAAACGTTCAAAGTTCTTGAAATGTTCAGGTTTGACTGACCTTCATGTCTTAAAGTAATGATGGACTGTCGTTTCTCTTTGCTTATTTGAGCTGTTCTTGCCATAATATGGACTTGGTCTTTTACCAAATAGGGATATCTTCTGTATACCACACCTACCTTGTCACAACACAACTGGTTGGCTCAAACCCATTAAGGAAAGAAATTCCACAAATTCATTTTTAACAAGGCACACCTGTTAATTGAAATGCATTCCAGGTGATTACCTCATGAAGCTGGTTGAGAGAATGCCAAGTGTGCAAAGCTGTCATCAAGGCAAAGGGTGGCTACTTTGAAGAATCTCAAATCTCAAATATATTTTGATTTGTTAAACACTTTTTTGGTTACTACATGATTGCATATGTGTTATTTCATAGTTTTGATCTCTTCACTATTATTCTACAATGTAGAAAATAGTATTAAAAAAACTAGATTGAGTAGGTGTTCTAAAACTTTTGATTGGTATTGTATATCTTCTAGTCTTGCAGTGCATTCCTGTAATTTATGCTGTTGGGGGCTGTGGATAATTTGAAGTACACAATCTCATTGTTGCTTCATCTTTCAGTATTCCCACCATCTCTAGTGTCCTTAAAACTTATCGGCAACGACCAGGCCATTCCTAAGTCATGTCTGGGATCCATTTTCACTCCCCTCATCTCTTTGAGATAATATGGGTCCCATGCCAGCCTGGGAGCTAATCAACCTCCATCTCATAAGACCTAAGGGAATGGAACTCCACATTGAATGGAGATCAAAATAAAACTAAAAGATTTAAGGAAAAATCCACACAAACACTATCTTCTGGTGATTTTTTTCCATTAGCCCACTGTTGATACGGTCCCAAAATGTTTTGCATATTAGCTGTCAAGTTTTCAATACATAGGATTTTCAAGAAGCAAAGTGTCACCTGCCACATCATCACACTTATGCGTTTCATAACAAATAATGCATTTTGCATCATCATAATGATGTGGCAAGTGACACTTTGCTTCTTGAAAACCTTTTGGGACTGTATCAAAAGTGGACTAATGATCACTGAAGGCATGTTTTCTACCTCCATTGAGAAAATCAAAGATCTGTCAATTATTACGAATGTGACTAGCCCTCTGAATGCCAAAGAGAGCTGGCGGTGGTGAATTCAATGTCTGGGATGAGGAGAAAACAGCGATAACAAGTTACTACATTACTTCCTTTGTAAAATAGATAATATACCGCTCTTCACATCCAAAAACTTCGAACTAACAAAATAGATCAACATTTTATGCTTTCATAGTAATTTATGGAACATTTGCATATTTTTCCCAACTATGAGAGAACAGGTTTTCAATTAACAAAGTACATCTAAAATACTTTTATTAAATGTCGCAAAATGATCACTTAACATGAAAGATACCTTGCCCCCATTTAAAATAAAATTGAAATAAACATTTACATTTAATTGGAGCCAGTCAAAATACAGCAACATAACATGACCAAAACCACACCCATTATTTATTAACTATTGGTTACAGCGAACTGTGCTGATTGAATAGTTTGTTTTCCCAGTATGTTATTATAATACATTAGGAATTTTTTCAATATTTAAGTATGAAAATCAGGAAAGTCTTGGAAAAACAACATTATTTACAAGTAGGATGAAGAAACACACGTGCTCAGACAGATGCAGACGAACACAAAAATCTAAGGATTTGGGGTGGTTAGCACACTCATTTCCAAACCTCTTGCACAACAACGTGATGATTCATATGTTGAACTAATAAATAAACACTAGGGCATGTGACTTAATTCATTGAAATTAACTGAATGACTTGTGTGTATGCATTATGAACTAGGGCCCTGTGTTTTGGTTAATCATGTCACATGACCTGGATTTCAACCATTATTTAAAGCTTTTTCATCAAACTTTTTATGTCAGATGTACCAGCTCCATCCTTAGACAATTGCTTTCATTTTTAATCTAAATTCTAATTTCTGGAAAAGGCAAAAAAAGTAAAAGTTAAAATCCAGGTCATGTGACATGATTAACCAAAACACAGGGGCCTAATTATGATAAATCATATGGTCTTGGTAATATGACTAAGACACTTGTTCTGAATGGAGTGAATTGAAGGTTGAATATCTCTGGTATGAAACGTGGTGTGCAGTCTAGAAAGACTGTGCTAAACAAGAGTACTTTGATCAAAAACACATTGTGACCAACCTCTAGCAGACCAACAAACCTCTGCTTCCAATATGATCAGTTTTTGACTGATCATTAGTCTAAGAAACTCACCAATTAAGGATACAGTGTCAACATCAGGAAAACAAAGCTTACCATTGTGTTGAAACAATCATGTTGCGGATACTGAATATGAGAAAATTAAGTGTTTCTATTCAAATATTTTGTAAGCATATGCTGAACTCTTCCACTGAGGCTAGAAAATAAGTAGAAGTTCTTCTGATTTGTGTACATGTGCATTAATAGTTTGCTCCTCTGTATTAGTAAAACGAATCCAATGAGCCCTTAAGATGACTGGTAGAACAGAGGTTCTGACTTGAACACAATGTTAAGGAGAGGAAAGCCAGTGAATCACCTCCTTGCAAGAGATCTTTGCATATATCTGTATTTCTAGAGTTTTAACGCATTTCTTTCCTTCCCCTCCCTTCTAGCGTGGCCGTTTACGACAACGGTGTGGTAGTGAGAGAGAGGAGAATTCTGGCTGTGGACAGAGGGTGATATATGACAGTAAGAGGCAGTTTTGATCACCAGTATCCACAGTCCTCCCCCAGCCTGGGCTTTCCTGTCCAGCAGGCCAGGCCAGAAGGTAGAGGCCCCCTCTCTGTGTTAGCCATCCATCGCCTCCACAGCACCCTTCAACACCACCACACAGCCCTCAACTGCTCCCAGAGGCTGTGACCCTCCCCGTTGTTGGAGGTGCTGTCTGTGGGTCATGAGGATGCTGGAGGGGGCCGCATAGGTGGAATGCGGGAGTAAGTCAAAACAGTGTGCAGGGGTGGTAGCGGTGGTGCTGTTGTGTCTCAGTTGGTCTCGTAGGAGGAGAGCAGCGCAGCATCCACTGGCTCCATGCAGGAGGGGCAGGTGAAGGAGCGCATCAGCCAGTCATCTATACAGTCCATGTGGTAGATGTGCATGCAGGGCAGGAACCGGATGGGGTCTCCATACACAAAGTCCATCATACAAATCACACACCTACACAGATGGGGAGACAACGTTTGTATCATGTGGGATTTAGAAAGAAGTTGTATCTACCTACCTATCTTATGCAGTARTTTCATTTATTACAAATTGACATTCAGCACCAGTAAGTGATCGGGCAAGTCCACCGTAACATAATTACGTTACCAGTTTTTTCACTTTAAAATGTATGCCAAACAAAAAACTATTATTTCAAAGTTAACAAACCATACAACTACTTTGATCAATTTCCGTAGAATATTTTACAAAAACAAATTTTGTGGAAGAAATGTACAGATGCCAACTTTGGTAACAGAATTACGGTAAAATCTCCCTCAGGTTTTTAAGCGACCATGTTTTTACAAAAACTCTTAAATATCTGCCCGAATTAAGATTCAAGTATGTCTGCAGAAAGAATGGGGTGTCAGCTATGACACGACACCTTGAGTTAGAAAACATATATTTTGGGCTTTGAACTACATTAAGTGAAGTGGATTAACACCCGGTAACATATGTACGGTAACGTAATTATATCATGGGTCCCTTATCTGTATTACACAGCAATGCATAATTATGGATATGAATGTCATTCTCCTCATGTTTCACATGTTTGGACATCACAGTGCAGCACAGTTGAATACACTGCAGTACAGTACAGCACAACACAGCAGAATAAAGTAGAGTAGGGTAGAGTTCAGTACAGCAGAGTTCAGTATATTACAGTAAAGTACAGTATAGTTCAGTACAGTACATTATACAGTACTCTACAGTAGTGTGCTCTACTGTACAGTATTGTACTGCACTTTACTTTACTGTAGTGTACTGTATTGTACTCTACTGTGCTCTACTCACTGTAGTGTACTGTACTGTGCTCTCCAAACTTGTGAAACATACGCCTATGGTAGGTTCAGATTGAGTCCAGTCCAGTCTGTCTGTGGACATTGAAATCAAGGCCAGGGTGGACCAAATTGCAACTACTTTTTAACATCCATGGGCATCCGGTGACGGTCACTGCTCAGTGTGAGGATGCTGGTTACATTCGATGGAAAGAGAGGGAGCTCATGGGTAGGTGTCAGTAAGAGCTAGGAAAGGTGACAAATGGAGAGTGAGAGAAAGAAGCAGAGAGAGAGCGAGAGGGATGAGTTGTCTAGACTCAGACCGTTATAACACTCTTGGTTTGACCACCAGATGACAGAAAGAGAAAGAAAAAACAGATATGAGCTGAACATGGGGGGAGGAAAGTAGCAGGGGACCCAACTGTGGTTTGTGACTATTATGATTTCCCATTGAAGCCGATTCAGTTGCGGTAATTCCATTACAGATTTMTTTGTAATTCTGTTACCGATCTGGTAACAAAATTATGAATTTTAATCACTTAAAGGGATACTTAGAAATTTTGGCAACAAGGCCCTTTATCTACTTCCCCAGAGTCAGATGAACTTGTGGATGCCATCTTTATGTCTCTGTGTCCAGTATGAAGGAAGTTAGAGGTAGTTTCATGAGCCAATGCTAACTAGTGTTAGCACAATGACTAGAAGTCTATGGGTATCCACTAGCATACCAAAATACCAAAGTATACATTTAATAATTCATAAGCAAAATAATGAATAAACAAAAAGAAAAAGCACTATAACTAATTAACTTTACTTGTTACATCTGTGAAATTTCATTATCGTCTCTCATGAGGTAGAGAATTGTGAAAATATCTTATAGATATGTGAGTTTTTGATTACAGATTTACAAGGCACAAGGCAATATTTCTTAAACTTACAGAAGGCAAACAATTTCTCCAAAACTAAATATAAGTGTTGATATTAGTTGCCAACGGACTTTACATCAACATTGTGTTTTGATGTATTTCTAATTCCTTATTTGACTTTTTCTGGAAGATGTTTATCCAGAAATAACTTATGGCAAATATTTAAGATGGAAAATGGTTGAAAAATGTATCTATGGCTTCATTTCCCCAAATATAAACTCTTAGCTTTCATTTGATAGGCTCCCATGAACTTCACATCTTGGTCCTCATGGGGTCTTTTACATGGAAATACCCGATGTGCATGTGCATACAGAGGTAACGCAGATGCCCATTTCCATTCAGTACGAGGCACATTAATCCAACACAATTACAACATAAGTGTTTTAATGCTTGGAGATGTGTTGTGTTTGAGTGCTGTTGCCGGTGGTACTCACTCTCTGATTCTCTTCTCGGAGCCGTCCCTGCTAGCGTCGTACACTCCCTTGGGGAGGTGGTGTATGAGGCCGATGCGTTGGGCAATGCGGACCTGCTCCTCCTCTGTTAGATGGCTGGCCAGGCGGGCCTGACTGGGCGTGGGGTGGTACACTGGCACATAGGGCTGCTCCTGCATGGGCACAACGACACATATGAACTTGCACTTAGAGGCCTGAGAATAGGCCTAGGTAACACAGAGGGGATTAGTGAAAACACCCACGTTGAAAAACCTTGTTTATTGTGAATATAACGTACAAGGCCATTACACTGTTTTACATTCAAACGACCAAGTTAAGTGCTGACTGGAGTAAAGAGTATCACTGTAGTGCAACTAGAACGAGTATATCAGAGGTGGTTTGAAATTATAGAGCCAGCAGGTGGCAATCTTTCCCAAGTCAGAGCACTTTCACTCTAAAAAAGGGAACATGGGCGTTTCAGTTCAAATTACTGTAATTGAGAAAATGCAAGACAAAGTGTCCTATTGAAATCTGTTACCAATGAAAGGAGTGATTGGCAAGGGCAGCGTAAGCTATTAAGCCGTGTTCACGTTGGACCGTTTGAAGTGACTCAAATCCTATTATTTTTGCACATCCGATTCCAATTTGATATTCTTCCTGCAGTCTAAACAGTCAAAAAGCACAGAATCAGATATTTCAAGCCACATTTCAAACCCCCTTCGTAAGTGGTTTGAAGTCATACAGAAATCTGATTCCTGGCCATGTGACTTGTGTCTGAACCGTCAAATCTAATTTATTTGCCCTCAAGTGGTTTTTAGACTGTTATTTGGCATAGCTTGTTGCTTGCTAGCTACTCTGTCGACAGTTTGATAGGAACATGTGGTAGCTAAATAGCTTCTTAATTGTTTACAAGCAAATGAGTGAATTTGCTAGAAAGCTAAACAGCTACAGCTAGCTAGTTGACTGCTGTGGCCAGCCAAAAATGACTAGTTTTGAAAGTTATCCTTTGAGGATTTAAAAGTGTTCTTACACTATGATTTTGAACATTTAAAGAAACTGGAAAACATCCATGGCAGGCAATGTTGTCACCTTAGCTTGCTACATAACTTCTGAGTGAGCACCACCACCAAATCAGCTTACACCCCTGCGCACACACCCGTCGTTACTTAGACAAAATAACAAATATACACTGAAGTTGCTTACCAAGACGACATTGAATGTTCCTTAGCACCCTAGTTACAGTTTAGACTTAAAAATCAGCTTTAAATCTATGGCAAGACTTGAAAATGGTCTAGCAATGATCAACAACCAACTTGACAGAGCTTGTGTAACGCTCGTCCTCCTCCTCGTCTGAGGATGAGCAAGGATCGGACCAATATGCAGCGTAGTGTGAATACATCTTGATTTATTTAAAGAAAGACGAACACGAAGAACACTTGACAAAATAACAAATCGACGTGAACAGACCTGTACTTGAGAACATAAAACAAGAACGCACGAACAGGAAAGAACACACGAACGAARGAAACGAAACAGTCCCGTGTGGCACAAACACTGACACAGGAACAATCACCCACAAACAAACAGTGAGAACAGCCTACCTTAATATGGTTCTCAATCAGAGGAAACGTAAAACACCTGCCCCTGATTGAGAACCATATCAGGCTAATTGAAAATGAACACAACATAGAAACACATAACATAGAATGCCCACCCAGCTCACGTCCTGACCAACTAAACAAAGACAAAACAAAGGAAATAAGGTCAGGAACGTGACAGTACCCCCCCCCCAAGGTGGCTCGGACTGAGTGACGCTGCCGGACTGAAGTGACGGCTCTGGCAGGTCATGGCTGGCTGACGGCTCTGGCAGGTCATGGCTGGCTGACGGCTCTGGCAGGTCATGGCTGGCTGACGGTCTGGAGGGTCATGGCTGCTGACGGCTCTGGCAGGTCATGGGTGGCTGACGGCTCTGGCAGGTCATGGCTGGCTGACGGCTCTGGCAGGTCATGGCTGGCTGACGGCACTGGCAGGTCATGGCTGGCGGGCGCACTGGCAGGTCATGGCTGGCGGCGGCACTGGCTGCTCTGTCTGGCGGCGGCTCTGGCTGCTCCTGTCTGGCGGGCGGCTCTGGCTGCTCCTGTCTGGCGGGCGGTCTGGCTGCTCCTGTCTGGCGGGCGCTCTGGCTGCTCCTGTCTGGCGGGCGGCTCTGGCTGCTCCTGTCTGCGCGGCGGTCTGGCTGCTCCTGTCTGGCGGGCGGCTCTGGCTGCTCCTGTCTGGCGGGCGGCTTCTGGCTGCTCTGTCTGGCGACGGCTCTGGCTCTCCTGTCTGACGGACGGCTCTAGCGGCTCCTGACTGACGGACGGCTCTGAAGGCCAGGACAGACGGGCGGCTTTGAAGGCTCAGGACAGACGGGCAGCTTTGAAGGCTCAGGACAGACGGGCAGTTCAGACGGATAGCGCAGACGGCTCTGGGCAGACGGGCAGTGCAGATGGCTCTGGCAGACGGGCAGTGCAGGCGGCACTGGGCAGATGGGCAGTGCAGCGCACTGGCCAGACGGGCAGTGCAGGCGGCACTGGGCAGACGGCAGACTCTGGCCGGCTGAGGCGCACAGTAGGCTGGTGCGTGGTGCCAGAACTGGTGGTACCGGGCTAAAGACACGCACCTCAAGGCTAGTGCAGGGAGCAGCAACAGGGCGCACAGGGCTCTGGAGACGCACAGGAAGCCTGGTGCGTGGTGTTGGCACTGGTGGTACTGGGCTGGGGCGGGGAGGTGGCGCCGGATATACCGGACCGTGCAGGCGTACTGGCTCCCTTGAGCACCGAGCCTGCCCAACCTTACCTGGTTGAATGTTCCCCGTAGCCCGACCAGTGCAGGGAGGTGGAATAACCCGCACTGGGCTGTGTTGGCGAACCGGGGACACCATGCGTAAGGCTGGTGCCATGTATGCGGCCGAGGAGACGCACTGGAAGACCAGACGCGTTGAGCCGGCTTCATGGCACCTGGCTCAATGCTCAATCTAGCCCGGCCAGTGCGGGGAGGTGGAATAACCCGCACCAGGCTAAGCACACGTACAGGAGACACCGTGCGCTTTACCGCATAACACGGTGTCTGCCCGTACTTTCGCTCTCCACGGTAAGCTCGGGGAGTTGGCGCAGGTCTCCTACCTGACTTCGCCACACTCCCTTGTAGCCACCCCCCAATAAATTTTTGGGCTTGACTCACAGGCTTCCAGCCTCGCTTCCGTGCTGCCTCCTCATACCACCGCCTCTCGGCTTTAGCTGCCTCCAGCTCTTCACGAGGGCGGCGATATTCTCCAGGTTGTGCCCAGGGTCCCTTACCATCCAGAATTTCCTCCCATGTCCAGAAGTCCTGTGTATGCTGCCGCTGCTGTCGCTGCTGCCCGTTACTACGCTGCTTGGTCCTTGGTTGGTGGGTAATTCTGTAACGCTCGTCCTCCTCCTCGTCTGAGGATGAGCAAGGATCGGACCAATATGCAGCGTAGTGTGAATACATCTTGATTTATTTAAAGAAAGACGAACAACACTTGACAAAATACAAAATAACAAATCGACGTGAACAGACCTGTACTTGAGAACATAAAACAAGAACAGGAAAGAACACACGAACGAACGAACGAACGAACGAACGAACGAACGAAACTAAACAGTCCCGTGTGGCACAAACACTGACACAGGAACAATCACCCACAAACAAACAGTGAGAACAGCCTACCTTAATATGATTCTCAATCAGAGGAAACGTAAAACACCTGCCCCTGATTGAGAACCATATCAGGCTAATTGAAAATGAACCCAACATAGAAACACATAACATAGAATGCCCACCCAGCTCACGTCCTGACCAACTAAACAAAGACAAAACAAAGGAAATAAGGTCAGAAACGTGACAGCTTGACTTTAAAAAAAAATAAGAATAAGGGGCAAATATTGTACAATCCACCTGGTGTGCAAAGCCCTTAGAGACTTCCCCAGAAAAACTCTTTAATCGCTGCCAAAAGTGATTCTAACATGCATTTATTTAAAAAAGTTGTATTTAACTAGGCAAGTCAGTTAAGAACAAATTCTTATTTATAATGATGGCCTACCAGGGAACAGTAGGTTAACTGCCTTGTTCAGGGGCAGAAGGACAGATTTTTACCTTGTCAGCTCGGGGATTCGATCCAGCAACCTTTCTGTTACTGGCCCAATGCTCCAACCACTAGGCTACCTGCCGCCCCATTGACTCAGGYGGTTGAATAATTATCTAAATCAAGATATATTTGTGTTTATTTTCCATTCATTAAAAAAAAGTTTGCATTTTTCCTTCTACTTTGACAGAGTATTTTGTGTAGTTTGTTGACAAAAAATTGACAAAATCCCTTCTGTAACATAACAAAATGTGGAAACAGTCAAGGGGTGTGAATACACTCTGAAGGCACTGTAGATATCCAAATCCTGCCAGAAGCTTTGTCTACGTTTTCCTAATCAACCATAACTTGATCAGGTCCCATCATACGTAGCTTCTAATGTTACAAACATAGTACTTACACTGATTATGAAATCGCCTTTTCTGCTTAGCCATTAGAAATCCTGACTGATCTTTTTATTTGCAGACACTGTGTAACATCAGCAATTTTCATAGAGGCATGGCGTGCATGGCAAAGACCTCAATTTCATGCATTTGCGGATTAATATAGCAAGTATTTTAACGCTTAAACTATGTAAATTAATCTCTGCAGTCAGGCCAGGGACAATAAGCCTGATGGAAGAATGTTAAATGTTCTTCAAAGTGACAATATCTCCACGGATAAACAGCATAGTTTAGGGCTAATAAACTAAAAATAATCCTATTCCCAATCGCATTGGAAGAGATTATATAAATTACCAAATACCATTCAATTGGTTTCCTGAACAAAAATATACAGTGGGGAGAACAAGTATTTGATACACTGCCAATTTTTCAGGTTTTCCTACTTACAAAGCATGTAGAGGTCTGTAATTTTTATCATAGGTACACTTCAACTGTGAGAGACGGAATCTAAAAATCCAGAAAATCACGGAATCTAAAAATCCAGAAAATCACATTGTATGATTTTTAAGTAATTCATTTGCATTTTATTGCATAACATAAGTATTTGATACATCAGAAAAGCAGAACTTAATATTTGGTACAGAAACCTTTGTTTGCAATTACAGAGATCATACGTTTCCTGTAGTCCTTGACCAGGTTTGCACACACTGCAGCAGGGATTTTGGCCCACTCTTCCATACAGACCTTCTCCAGATCCTGCAGGTTTCAGGGCTGTCGCTGGGCAATACGGACTTTCAGCTCCCTCCAAAGATTTTCTATTGGGTTCAGGTCTGGAGACTGGCTAGGCCACTCCAGGACCTTGAGATGCTTCTTACAGAGCCACTCCTTAGTTGCCCTGGCTGTGTGTTTCGGGTCGTAGTCATGCTGGAAGACCTAGCCACGACCCATCTTCAATGCTCTTACTGAGGGAAGGAGGTTGTTGGCCAAGATCTTGCGATACATGGCCCCATCCATCCTCCCCTCAATACGGTGCAGTCGTCCTGTCCCCTTGCAGAAAAGCATCCCCAAAGAATGATGTTTCCACCTCCATGCTTCACGGTTGGGATGGTGTTCTTGGGTTGTACTCATCCTTCTTCTTCCTCCAAACACGGCGAGTGGAGTTTAGACAAAAAGCTCTATTTTTGTCTCATCAGACCACATGACCTTCTCCATTCTCCTCTGGATCATCCAGATGGTCATTGGAAACTTCAGACGGCCTGGACATGCGCTTGCTTGAGCAGGGGACCTTGCGTGCGCTGCAGGATTTTAATCCATGACGGCGTAGTGTGTTACTAATGGTTTTCTTTGAGACTGGTCCCAGTCTCTTCAGGTCTTGACCAGGTCCTGCCGTGTAGTTCTGGGCTGATCCCTCACCTTCCTCATGATCATTGATGCCCACGAGGTGAGATCTTGCATGGAGCCCCAGACCGAGGGTGAGTGACCGTCATCTTGAACTTCTTCCATTTTCTAATAATTGCGCCAACAGTTGTTGCCTTCTCACCAAGCTGCTTGCCTATTGTCCTGTAAGCCATCCCAGCTTTGTGCAGGTCTACAATTTTATCCTGATGTCCTTACACAGCTCTCTGGTCTTGGCCATTGTAGAGAGGTTGAGTCTGTTTGATTGAGTGTGTGGACAGGTGTCTTTTATACAGGTAACGAGTTCAAACAGGTGCAGTTAATACAGGCAATGAGTGGAGAACATGAGGGCTTCTTAAAGAAAAACTAACAGGTCTGTGAGAGCCGGATTCTTACTGGTTGGTAGGTGATCAAATACTTATGTCATGCAATAAAATGCTAATTAATTACTTTAAAATCATACAATGTGATTTTCTGGATTTTTGTTTTAGATTCCGTCTCTCACAGTTGAAGTGTACCTATGATAAAAATTACAGACCTCTACATGCTTTGTAAGTAGGAAAACCTGCAAAATCGGCAGTGTATCAAATACTTGTTCTCCCCACTGTTGGCCCCATGATTTCATGATCTGAAATAAAATATWAAATAAATGTTCTATACGCACAAAAAGCTTATTTCTATCAAATCTTGTGCACAAATGTGTTATATCAAGCATATCAAGAAGCTGATTAAAAAGCATGATCATTACACAGGAGCACCTTGTGCTGCGGACAATAAAAGGCCACTCTAAAATGTGCAGTTTGTCACACAACACAATGCCACAGATGTCTTAAGTTTTGAGGGAGCGTGCAATAGGCATGCTAACTATAGGAATGTCGACCAGAGCTGTTGCCAGAGAATTGAACATTAATTATCATAAGCCGCCTCCAATGTTGTTTTAGAGAATTTGGCATTACGTCCAACTGGCCACACAACCGCAGACCACGTATAACTACGCCAGCACAGAATCACCACATCCGGCTTCTTCACCTGCGGGATTCAGCTGATTAAACTGAGGAGTATTTCTGTCTGTAATAAAGCCTTTTGTGCGGAAAAACTCATTCTGATTGGCTGGGCCTTGCTCCCCAGTTGGTGGGCCAGTCTCCCAAGTGGGTGGGAGTGGGACTATGACCTCTCAGGCCCACCCATGGCGGCGCCCCTGCCCTGCCCAGTCAAGTGAAATCTATAGATTAGGGCCCAATTAATTTATTTCAATTGACTGATTCCTTCTATGAACTGTAACTCAGTAAAATCGTTGAAATTGTTACACGTTGAGTTTAGATTGTTTCAGTATAGTTTGTTTCGCTAATTGAACATAAGTGGGGCATTTAAGGAAAGTACTATGTAATAGGAATAACCACAATGGAATCTCCTTGATTCAGGGTTTCGATGGTGTCCATGTATCAGAAGTTCACAACAGCCCGTCTAAGCTATAGTCTAGGCCTACTTAGTGTATGATCTGTGAATCTTCTCAATGGGATTGGCTATGATGTACAACATCATGTGATATGTGGTCTGCCAGCAAGTGATCTGTCTGTGGTGTGTCTGCATGAACAGAGCACATGGACTGTAACGTCCTGTGCTTCCCAATCTGTCATTCTGTACTCTCTGGGGTTATTTCTGTCAGAGTCTGGCTGTGAGACCGGAGTTCAGACCAGTTCACTGTCTCAGAGCCCAGTTCAGTCAGATGCCAATTTACAGGAAGCTACAACCAGGTCACAGATTAACTTCACTCTCAAAACCAACAGAGCCTCAATGGTAGTGGGGCAATGATGTAGTGAGGGCATGCATAGTACTGTGTATGTAACCTAAAAGATGGGAGGGAGTCTCAACTCTTTGAGGGATTATAGCAAGAACTGGATGACAGAAAATAAGCAAGAAATGAGTGCAGGGTGAAAGCTGGACTTAAAACAACAAAACAGGTTAATTCCTCAAAATGCAACCCTTTTGGAAAATGCTTAAGTCCTATTTATTTATTTAACCTATATTTAACTAGGCGAACAAATTCGTATTTACAATGAAGGCTTACCGCGGCCAAACCCGGGGTAGGCCGCCATTTCACCAGGTGACCTCAGTGCCGAGATGCTGCATATATATATAAAAGTCATTGCCATAGAGAGTTGGAGGATGCAACATTGTATCTGTCCCATTATGGCGTCATTGAGGCCATCTCCATTTTGAAGCTTCCCCTAAAGTAAATGTAATTAAATTGACAAAATTGTATAACCTAATAAGCCTAGTCCTTTCTATACAGAAATAAATAAAATAATTAAAAATAGGTTACCAAGAAAGCATGATTTGGCCACAGAGGATCTTTAGCTTCTTTAAAAATGGCAGTGTCTATCGTCGGAAGGGCCTGCAATTTTGGTAGCTTGCGCAGCAAATATCAAATAGATATATATTGCAATATGCCCAGCTAGGCATATTGCAATATTTTAAAATTCAATTGCGGGGAAAAAATTAAGACTAATCTGTGTTTTAGTTCAAAATGATTTTAGTTCAAAATTATCAACTTAACTGAGAGAACAGTATAGCCTATCTTATTGGCACCAACGGAGAGCATCGGCCATGTCCCCAGTGCGTGTACATATTCACTCTTTATCATTGTTGGGTCAGTGCCACTTGACAGTTTGTTTTTGGACAATCATTTCCTACTCCAAATTAGATGGATGTCATATTGTATTTGTGTCTCCCCTTCTCGTAGACCTATTATATGGATCAGACAACGTCGCTTTTATTAATCTGTTTGTCAGTGTCAGCAGAGTAGTCTACCCTGCAATTTTTTTTCCTATTAAAAAAGATTCTGCTAATGTCTCCAGTCATATAAAGTGTAGTAGAATTGCAACAAATGTGTTAATAAAAAATGAAAAAATTTTCCCGTGCAAAGGAGAAGAAATGCATTTGAAAAAGCCTTGGCCTACTCGATGCCACTTCGCGCTAAGCCATGCATTGAAGTTTTTTTTGCCGAACAGTGATTGAGTTATATTATTAACCTAAATAATGACTATCCAATCTACTCATCACATTAGGAATAGAAGGCTATCTTCCATAAGTCTGCAAATGCAATGATGCATGGAATGCTTTATTATAAAGGTGAATTTTTATGGTGAAAATTAACTTCCCCAAATTTGAAACGCCACCTATGTTTGAAGTTGATAAACTGAAAGGGTGCATACTGCCACCTGGAGTGTGTTGTTTGAACAGATATAAAGCTAAGATTGGTGATTTACTGCCACTTGCAATTATGGAATGTTTGCTCAAGAGTATAATTCATTGGCTGATCTCTCCTGATGACCTGAATGGAATTATGTGATCCTTCCTTAACCCATAGGAAGTCCCACCCAGTTGACTACTTCAAAATGGTGAAAGTCGTCAATGGTGCTGCCCATGCTAAAACAGCCTTTTGGGTACTAGAGTCCTCTTACGTCTATTGTCAGAGCCTGTCAGACTGAGATGACATCACATCAGACCAATGCGCTCCAGGCACGAGTGTTGTCTCATGGGGAGAAGCTCAAAAACTTTTCCTTGATTCCTCATGTCCTTGCTCCTTACCACCTCCCCAAAACCTATTGGATGAGGTCATAGAGAAGGGACCTCTGACCTTCTCATCCAATGGGTTTTGAGAAACAGGTGTGGAGAGAGGATGCAAAGAATCAAGGAAATTTCAATTAATATTCTCCCATGGAAACCTCACTCAAATTGGTCATCCAATCTCACCTCAACATGAATCACACACTCAGTATAATGAAAAACAGGGTCTCGGTGTAAAAAAGTGCTTTTTCTTTGTACACACATTTACTAATGTCAGAAACATAACATCTCTCAAGCATGCAAACGGTTCAACTTGAAACTTAGTTTTAATAGGCGTAAAGGCCAAACAATTCATATCCGTTAGGCTTTTTGCATTGGGCACTGTATTGTGAAAAGCAAAAGTGAAGCATGAGTGATTAAGTTCCTGTGGGATTTTAGTCACAGTCCCTCATTCCCTTATACAGTCACTCAGTGTTTTTTGAAAAGCTGTGACTCAGCATTTAACTAACAAAATGGCCAGGACATCATTTTCAGCCCTGAATTATATTCTCCCTGCCTACTTGTGTGTGTCAAAAACAGACAGACTGAGAACAAAAGTGTCAGAATAACTTTTCCAGACGAGGTCTGGTGCGAGGCTGTGTGATTAGCTGGGGGTGTGGCGGTGGGGCCAGGGGACGTAGTGCAGCAGTCAGCAGTCTCTTTGTCCCGGGGGCGTCAGCTGGGATGTGACGGCTCAGCTCGGACTCTCCTTTTGGCAGGAAACCCACAGGATGACGAGGAGGACAGGAAGATGACTGTCCTTCTCCCTGCTCTCCCATTTAACTCAAAAAGTCACCCTAGAACAGACACCCTTCAATTACCTAAAGGACAGTTTGAAATTTACTGGGGGGGGCTGGTCTAACTCGAGACCAGCCCCCCCCTACAGTAAATGTTGAGTTAAATGTCTAATTCCACATCATGGTTTGCCATCCGGGCCGTTCTGCCACCCCAGGCGGGACCAAAAAAGTGCCGCCCCCCGAAAAAATACAATTGTCCTAGTAAGCAAAATGACATTGAAGTTAGGTTCAATTTAAATTCTGAATGAAAGGTGAAACTGTGTCTTTTCCGGACGTTGAAATCAGGATAATTAAGTGAAAGTTGAAAAGACTTCATTTATAGACGTCTATGTTTTGGCCAAATCAAGGCTGGTTGGTCGTCTGATTGGRTTAGATTTGGTCCAGAACAAAAACCAACATCTGTGGACATGGAAATCAAGGCCGGTTCACACTGCACCAAAAAAAGACATCCAGAAGCCTACATTGTTGCCTGAAATTGAATTTTAGAAATGCCCATTTATGTGGTAGGCCCACCGTTTGTAAAACAGGCAGTTGCATTGGCTTTATTAGTCCTGATTCCTGTGACTAATGAATTTGGCTATTTAAGCTCTGAATATCAGCTACCCAACTTTACAAGAAGGAGTTATGCTGAGCCTATTTGCAATGTGTTCACACAGTGGGAAATGCAGAAGTATTTTATTTCATTTCATTATGATCAACTTATAAAAACATTTACGGATACAAACTTGAAAACCACCAATCATGACAATTTAACCCAATGAAACTCCCGGACAGCAGCTGTGAGTAGCCTGATTGTCCATTCCATACTGTCCATTTTACTTTGACCTGTTTTAAGGATATGTTGTTTGTTAACATGCCAGTGAATTTTCTTTTGATTGTCCGCCATTTAGGTTAAGCTAGTTAAATCGGAGAAGCCTGCATGATGTAAAAAGTTTCCGTCTCATTTACATTGTCATACATTTTAACTTCAGTCTGTAGGCTAAAGAAAAGTCCACATACTCTTTCTACCATTATGCTATATCTGCTACATGATTTTATAGATCATTTTTTTGACGGAACGTTGGTGGAGCGCTGCAGAGATGATGCGGCTCTCCAACAGCACCCTGGAGAGGCGCGCAGGGAACGAACAAGATATTTTGGGTTCCCTGCCTTTGACAAAGTGGGAACTGCTTATCACAGGGCGGCATCAGTGCTCACCTAAAAAGCCCATATGCCACTGGTTGAAAGAAATTGTCATTGTTTTTGGGCAGGATTATGTGAGGTTTTATGTGTTGTTGGAGGTGTGTCTTGGCCAGTTTAGCTCAGAAAATGTRGCCATCGCCAATCTGGCGCCATAGGCAGCGTCTAATTCTTCCTAATGGGCGGGCCGGCCCTGTGTGCAGGTAGCCTACAGGAGGCGGTTGAAGTAGCCTAATCCTATTAAAACACTGGACCTGGTTGTGTTTATGCCACACAAAAGATAATACATTTTAAAAGTTGAGACAAATATTTAGGCTATATGCTATTGAAGAGTTATGAGTTCTAGGTGGGCAAGGAATAGAGGCTCGAATCGGAAGAGGCAGAGAGGGCATTAAGCTTTCCTGAATAACTGGGCCTGCTGGGAGCATATGTGGCAACATTATTATAGGATGACTTGGGAGAATGATGATCCGCAACAGACAGCGCATCTCAGTATCAGAACTAAAAATACAGCCAGACTGGCATGCTAATGTGTCTTTCTGTACCTTATAAACTGTCGAGAATAGACCCACAACTGATCCAATTGGAATGAAATATTTTGCGCCATTATTCAAAATGATATTTTCACAGCAGTTTACAGCCTAGAGTAGAATTTTGTACTCACTTGAAAACAATAATGCAATTACTCATTGTAATGTGGTATTGTAGACTAGACTAGGGAGGATAATTGTAGTGACCCTAAACTAGATCAATAGGGGAGCGTTGAGCTGAGCGCCTCATGTCTTTACTGTTCTTTCATGCGCAATGACGCACCATGGCCTCTCTCCACTTATATTGAAAATTGGTGCAGCTTTGAATGCTTTTGTGTGTGGTATGATTGCTAGTTAGCATATTGCAGATCTGGACCTACCTACCACTATTGTCACTATGAATGGTGTATATAAGGTGCAAGATAGACAGACTAGAAATGCACGATATATCGGTGAACATATCGGAATCGGCTGATATTAGCTAAAAATGCAAACATCGGTATCGGCCCGATGTCTAGTTTAACACCGATGTTAAAAACCGTTGTCAAAGCTTCCGTGCATACCTATAAAACGTAGGAACATTACATAATAACGCCACGTGAAAGTTTGCACTACACGTGCAACACAGCATTCCTAACCTAGCCCACAATGTCTGCTGTGTGGATCGAGCAGTCAACAAGTCGAGCAGTCATTTGAAAGAGTAAAAAGAATTCAGCGACACAACTCGCGAAATCCATTGGAGCCAAGATAATGGAATTCATTGCCCTTGACAATCAACCGTTCTCCGTCATGGGTTATGTTGGCTTTTTCCGACTAGTTGAGTACCGGTACACACTACCAAGTGCTCTATTTTTCAGAAGTTGCCCTACCGGAGTTACACAGCAGTAGCGTCACTGCTATTAGCTTCACGACATACATAAACTCTGCGAGAAAAAAAATAATATTTTTTTCAGGACCCTGTCTTTCAAAAATAATTCGTAAAAATCCCAAACTTCACAGATCTTCATTGTAAAGGGTTTCAACACTGTTTCCCATGCTTGTTCAATGAACCATAAACAATTAATGAACATGCACCTGCGGAACGGTCGTTAAGACACTAACAGCTTAGAGACGGTACGCAATTAAGGTCACAGTTATGAAAACTTAGGACACTAAAGAGGCTAAAGAGGCCTTTCTACTGACTCTGAAAAACACCAAAATAAAGATGCCCAGGGTCCCTGCTCATCTGTGTGAACGTGCCTTAGGCATGTTGCAAGGAGGCATGAGGACTGCAGATGTGGCCAGGGCAATACATTGCAATGTCCGTACTGTACTCTAAGACAGCGCTACAGAGAGAAAGGACGGACAGCTGATCGTCCTCGCAGTGGCAGACCACGTGTAACAACACCTGCACAGGATTGGTACATCTGAACATCACACCTGCGGGACATGTACAGGATGGTAAAAACAACTGCCCGAGTTACACCAGGAATGCACAATTCCTCCATCAGTACTCAGACTGTCCGCAATAGGCTAAGAGAGGCTGGACTGAGGGCTTGTAGGCCTGTTCTCACCAGACATCCCCGGCAACAATGTTGCCTATGGGCACAAACCCACCGTCGCTGGACCAGACAGGACTGGCAAAAAGTGCTCTTCACTGACGAATCGCGGTTTTGTCTCACCAGGGGTGATGGTCGGATTTGCGTTTATCGTCGAAGGAATGAGCGTTACACTGAGGCCTGTACTCTGGAGCGGGATCGATTTGGAGATGAATGGTCCGTCATGGTCTGGGGCGGTGTGTTATACCATCATCAGACTGAGCTTGTTGTCATTGCAGGCAATCTCAATGCTGTGCGTTACAGGGAAAACATCCTCCTCCCTCATGTGGTACCCTTCCTGCAGGCTCATCCTGACATGACCCTCCAGCTGATAATGTCACCAGCCATACTGCTCGTTCTGTACGTGATTTCCTGCAAGACACGAATGTCAGTGTTCTGCCATGGCCAGCGAAGAGCCCGGATCTCAATCCCATTGAGCACGTCTGGGACCTGCTGGATCGGAGGGTGAGGGCTAGGGCCATTCCCCCCAGAAATGTCCGGGAACTAGCAAGTGCCTTGGTAGAAGAGTGGGGTAACATCTCACAGCAAGAACTGGCAAATCTGGTGCAGTCCATGAGGAGGAGATGCACTGCAGTACTTAATGCAGCTGGTGGCCACACCAGATACTGACTGTTACTTTTGATTTTGACCCCCCTTTGTTCAGGGACACATTATTCCATTTCTGTTAGTCACATGTCTGTGGAACTTGTTCATTTTATGTCCCAGTTGTTGAATCTTGTTATGTTCATGCAAACATTTACACATGTTAAGTTTGCTAAAAATAAACGCAGTTGACAGTGAGAGGATGTTTCTTTTTTCCCCCTAAGTTTACTATGGAACGCTGTTTGGGATTTTGCATGTCAAAAAAGATACACTAGCACTGTCAAAGCTGTACAAAAAAGTCTGCAAACAAGCAAACACCGGCCACGAACGATGTGTTTTTAGAATACCGCGTTGGTAATAAAGCATCATTTGTTCGACCGTAACTTCTGGGGTAGCTAGCTTTAGCTTGGTACCTAGCTAGCACCAATACAACCAGCCTGAAAACAATGACCAGTAGAATCTGCAGTCATTTTCATTATTCTTAGCAATGATTTAGGAATCTTTTTGAGTAAGTATTAGCTAGGTTGCCTATTGAAATTGAACTTCAGTTCATGAAAATAAATAGCTAGCAAGCTACTTAACCCTGTTGTCCAAAGCTAATGTTATAAGCAGCCAGCTAGCTTCATCTGGCTAGTGAGGCTTTACCGGACCGGGTTATGTGTTATGAAGCTTGCCGCAATAAGAACTAGGCACAATAGTGGAATTTGCGGTTTGCCTTCAAAATAAAATATGTCATTGACAGTGATGCAAATGAATACAAATAGTAGAAATATGCCATACTTTTATTTTGAAAGCTAACCGCAAAGTCCACTATTGTGGCTAATCCTTATTTTGGCAAGCTTCACATAGATGGGTCCGACCACCATTAATCAAATATGAACTGTCTTATAAATTAGGGTTATTTTAGATGAGTACACCTAGCTATATAGTTAGTTAGCTAATTATAGCTACTGAAACAGATTATGTTGTTTTGCTCTGTTTTGGGGGAAGAACATTGTTTGCATCCATGAGCTATCTAGCTTTTTTTATGACCAGCACTGTAGGTGTGTGAGACAGCTTTACCAGCATCATATCATATACGTATCAATGAATCGTTGTGACATATGAAATCCGAGTGATAGTGTAATCAATGTGTAAGAACTACATAAAAAAATTATCAACGCGTTCAAAAATTATGTAACATGCAGTCATATTCAGGTCCTGATTGGTCAAATAGTGTTATTTAACATGTCAAATAGTGTTATTTGACGTGTATCTTTTATGACACGCAAAGACCCAAACTGCGTTCCATAGAAATCCTGGTTGAGAATGAAACGACTGAACAAATAAACAACGAAACAGCACAGCAAGTAAGTGAAAGAAATAGGTTTTCATTATGTTTTACTGGTAATGGGGATATGTAAATGTATGTAAATGCCAACAAAATAACTTTTTGGTCAGTGTGGTGTGTGTGAAACCTTTATTTAACTAGGCAAGTCAGTTAAGAACAAATTCCTATTTACAATGATGGCCCGGACGACGCTGGGCCAATTGTGTGCCGCCCTATGGGACTCCCAATCACAGCCGGATGCGATACAGCCTGGATTCGAACCAGGGACTGTAGTGACGCCTCTTGCACTGAGATGCAGTGCCTTAGACCGCTGCGTCCATGTGTGTTAACTATTTAACTGTACTAGAATGCTTAAAAGGCCACCATAAAAAAAAAAAAAATGGTTATCGGTATCGTATCGGGGTTTTTTTGGCAAGGAAAATATCGGATATCGGTATCGGCTAAAAATGTCATATCGGTGCATCACTAAGACAGACTGTAGACCATATTGACCTGTGGTATAGTTAGCGCACGTTAAAGCGTAGTGCATAAGGCAAGTACCAAAACACCTTGATATAGTGGAGGCGCATGCTAGGAGATGAGGAAATTGGATGGAAGAAAATATATAGTCAAACCAGCAAAAGGGCGAATGTAAACCTGGGAAAAAACGCATCACCCTCCCGTGCCCAATAATGGCAATGTTTTAAAGCTAATTTCCTGCAATTCTACACATTTTGCCTTGGCTTATGCAGTGTAGAATTAAAGATGGCGCTGATAGACATGGCTGCTCTGTTTGTAGCTACTAAGTCACTTTTGTAATATATATATTTTTGGTAATTTCTCACATTATTAGCCCAGAACGTTTTTTTTGCGTTATTACATACAGCCGGAAATAACTTTTGGAAATCAGAGCGGTGGTAACTAACCAGCATTTTGATTAGAAATATGACTTTCCTGAATTGGATCCTTTGTTAGTACCCTCCAAGGTGATTTAACTTATCCCAGAGGCTGCTCCAAGACGCCACCGGCGGAGAAGTAGTATTCGGAGTGGACTTTTAGTCTGACTCAGGAGGCGTGCACACCATCTACCACTTCAGAGCATACTACTTACTAATGTTCAGTGAAAGGCCTGATTATCAACAACGATGAGCCTACAGGGAGGAGGTGAGMGCCATGGCGGAGTGGTGCCAGGAAAATAAACACATCACCGGGGGCACACTGCCTGACCTCCAGGACATTTACAGCACCTGGTGTCATAGGAAGGCCAAGAAAATCATCAAGGACCTRAGCCACCCGAGCCACAGCCTGTTCACCCCGCTATCTTCCAGAAGGCGAGGTCAGTACAGGTGCATCAAAGCTGGGACCGAGAGACTGAAAAACAGCTTCAATCTTCAAGGCCATCAGACTGCCGGACTCCACCCAGTACCCTGCCCTGAACTTAGTCACTGTCACCAGCTGGGGTACCACCAGGTTACTCAACCCTGCACCTTAGAGGCTGCTGCCCTATGTACATAGAATCACTGTTCACTTTAATAATGTTTTCATACTGTTTTACACATTTCATATGTATATACTGTATTCTATTCAAGGCCATCCTATTTAACCATTGCTGCACAGACACTATTCTATCCTACGTATTCTTCAGATATACTACATATTATATCCACATACTGTCCATAATGTCTATACATCCCATACACACACACACACCTCGTTCTAATATTTCTATATATCTTAATTCCATTATTTTACTTTTAGATGTGTGTATTGTTAGATATTACTGCACTGTTGGAGCTAGGAACACAAGCATTTCGCTACACCTGCAATAACATCTGCTAAATACAGTATGTGTACGCGACCAATAAAATGTTATTTTATTTTGTTCTTATGCTATCTGAGTGACTCAAACATAACAAAATTAATGGGGGCCCATGCCATGACATTTTGGGAATTTAAGATTCTCTTCAGCAAAGTATCTTGTATATCTTGTGTCCCTGACTATTTATATTTTGGTGATTGTTAGTTCTCAAAGACTATAATTACATAGATACATTATCTTTTCTGCATACATTATATCTGGTTTTAGTCATTTGTTTACACAGAAAACGTTTTACCATCCTGAATTTTTAAGCAGCCCGCCGCTGCTAAATGAATATAGGCTGAACACTGGTAACTCTAAGGATAACACATGTGAAGAGGGGAGCAGATAGACAGACAGGGAGGCCATATAGAGAGGGAGAGCGAAAGCTAGAGCTGAGCCACAGAGCAGCCCTATGTGCACTGCCAAGCTCTGGGCAGCCAGGGACTCAGCAGACAATACTGGCTGCCAGCCTTCCCCCACAGACTCACTGGAGATACGAGATACAGATACAGAGAGAGAGACAGAGAGAGAGACAGAGAGCAAGAGAGCGAGCGAGAGAGACAGAGAGAGAGACAGAGAGCAAGAGAGTGAGCGAGAGAGAGAGAACGAGAGAGCGAGAGAAAGAGCGAAAGAGAGTGAGAGAGAGACAGAGCGAGAGAGAGTGAGACATAGAAAGCGAGACATAGAAAGCGAGACAGAGAGAGCGAGACAGAGAGAGCGAGACAGAGAGAGCGAGACAGAGAGAGCGAGAGAGAAACTCCCACATCTACTGGGTGAAATACCACAGTGTGCCATCACAGCAGCAAGATTTGTGACCTGTTGCCACAAGAAAAGGGCAACCAGTGAAGAACAAACACCATCGTAAATACAACCCATATTTATGTTTATTTATTTTCCCTTTTGTACTTTAACCATTTGCACATCGTACAACACTGTTGTAACGATGTGCGAGACCGAGAGAGCAAGCGAGACGGAGAGAGCGAGACAGACAGAGAAAGCGAGCGAGACTGAGAGAGCGAGCGAGACAGAGAGAGCGAGCGAGACAGAGAGAGCGAGCGAGACAGAGAGAGCGAGCGAGACAGACAGAGAGCGCGAGCGAGACAGACAGAGAGAGCGAGCGAGACAGAGAGGGCGTGGGTCTATTTCTCTTCTACCATCCACTCCCCCACTGCTCAACTCAGACAAACAGGCATACAGATGCACCCTCTCAGCCTGCAGTAGGAATTCCAGGCCCTGTGCCTGTAATCTCCACACAGACAGAGAGAGGCCAGTAGCAACTGCCACTACCTCAGTGGCTTCCTTCAGGGAACAAACAATGGAAGGCTCTGCTGGCTGCCTGAACTCCTGAGCCCTGTCTGAGAGCCTGGACACACACAGCAACACACACACACACACACACACACTAGCAACACCACACCAACACACAGACAAACACACTTACGAACACACACCCACACACACACAGACACAGACACACACACACACACACACACACACACACACACACACACACACACACACACACACACACACACACACACACACACACACACACACACACACGGGGGCTTCCCTGAAGGAAGCCACTGAGGGAGTGGCAGTGTCCCTGTGGCCACTGGCCTGTGTCTGTGTGGAGGCTACAGGCACGTCCAAGTCTCTGTTGATATGGGCAGCAGTGATAGAGAATGTCTGATGACACAGATTTCTCTTCAGCCTGTTTTCAAACAGCAATGTCATCAGTGATGCAAAGAGTTAGATGCTGATTTCACAACAAAAATCTTCAGCGGTTTCCTGAGGAATAAACAAAACAAGGCCTTCTACAATAGGCAGCATGACTTGGCATTATTCCCTCTGAAAACAATAGAAGAAACTGTAGCCCTCGCTGTGAAATCTTAGCCGTCAGTCTGGCGCTCCTCAGAGCAACCAAGTCATTCGTTTAACCTGCAAACCCTATAGTGTTAACCCTTGTAGTGTATAACGACACAACAGGGGAGGAAAAACCTGAACATCAATGGATGTTGTGTTACATTTTCTCACAGGAAAGCCTGTAACTGTCAGGTTAGTCATATCACATTAGGGTCGTTCCATATCATTTCAGCAAGCCATGACATCCCCCATCTCAGATTGTTCTGAATTCGTTTCTGTAGTTAAAAACAGATAAGCATTCCTGCAACATTATTTTGTTGAAATGTAAATTGAACTGAGAAATTAAGCATTTTTTACATTTTTTTTACATTTTTAGTCATTTAGCAGACGCTCTTATCCAGAGCGACTTACAGTAGAGTGCATACATTTTATTACATTTTTACATACTGAGACAAGGATATCCCTACCGGCCAAACCCTCCCTACCGGCCAAACCCTCCCTAACCCGGACGACTCTATGCCAATTGTGCGTCGCCCCACGGATCTCCCGGTTGCGGCCGGCTGCGACAGAGCCTGGGCGCGAACCCAGAGACTCTGGTGGCGCAGCTAGCACTGCGATGCAGTGCCCTAGACCACTGCGCCACCCGGGAGATGCAAATAGATTACACCAAATGTAACATTGTATTCATACAGCATATAACATCCGAGTTGGATCCCAAAAAATTCTAACACTAATTAGGTATCCATCCAATTGGCAACGTATTTTCATGAAAATATTCAACAACAAAAAAAATATGCACATTTTCCCACCAGTGGTGTGTTTCCACCAAATTGACTTGTTGTGGATAAAAATCACTGTGATGACGTAGTGCAAACAAAATGTACTTTGTTTTTGCTTAAGTTTTCATGTACTGAATAAAAATCTAAAGTTCAATGTGTTTCCATCGCATTTTCAACTCTATCTATCGTTAAATAGCAAATGTGATTACTGGTCTTGCCACGAGTGCTCTAGCCAACAGCTCGCAGATACAGTTCGGGTAGGATAGTCTACATGATGAGATTATTATGGATAAGAGCCAAAACATTTATATTTGTCAAAAGGCAGTCAAGCATCGATCATGTCACTAGAATAATACGTTAGATATTTATTGGAAAGGAGCATCAAGATCACTGTGGACTTTCATCACCSTGTAAAGTTCATCAAAYGTTACAGTGGCTTACGAAAGTATTCACCCCCCTTGGCATTTTTCCTATTTTGTTGCCTTACAACCTGGAATTAAAATAGTTTTTGGGGGGTTTGTATCATTTGATTTACACAACATGCCTACCACTTTGAAGATGCTAAATATTTTTTATTGTGAAACAATCAAGAAATAAGACAAAATAACAGAAAACTTGAGCGTGCATATTTATTCACTCCGCCAAAGTCAATACTTTGTAGAGCCACCTTTTGCGGCAATTACAGCTGCAAGTCTCTTGGGGTATGTCTCTATAAGCTTGGCACATCTAGCTACTGGGATTTTTGCCCATTCTTCAGGGCAAAACTGCTCCAGCTCCTTCAAGTTGGATTGGTTCCGCTGGTGTACAGCAATCTTTAAGTCATACCACAGATTCATAATTGGATTGAGGTCTGGGCTTTGACTAGGCCATACCAAGACATTTAAATGTTTCCCCTTAAACCACTCGAGTGTTGCTTTAGCAGTATGCTTAGGGTCATTGTCCTGCTGGAAGGTGAACCTCCATCCCAGTCTCAAATCTCTGGAAGACTGAAACAGGTTTCCCTCTAGAATTTCTCTGTATTTAGCGCCATCCATCAGTCCTTCAATTCTGTCCAGTTTCCCAGTCCCTGCCGATGAAAAACATCCCCACAGCATGATGCTGCGGGGATAGTGTTCTCGGGGTGATGAAAGGTGTTGGGTTTTCTCCAGACATAGCGTTTTCCTTGATGGCCCGAAAGCTCAATTTTAGTCTCATCTGACCAGAGTACCTTCTTCCATATGTTTGGGGAGTCTCCCACATGACGTTTGGCGAACACCAAACGTGTTTGCATATTTTTTTCTTTAAGCAATGGCTTTTTTCTGGACACTCTTCCATAAAGCCCAGCTCTGTGGAGTGTACAGCTTAAAGTGGRCCTATGAACAGCTACTCCAATCTCCGCTGTGGAGCTTTGCAGCTCCTTCAGGGTTATCTTTGGTCTCTTTGTTGCCTCTCTGATTAATGCCCTCCTTGCCTGGTCCGTGAGTTTTGGTGGGCAGCCCTCTCTTGGCATGGTTTGTTGTGGTGCCATATTCTTTCCATTTTTTAATAATGGATTTAAATGGTGCTCTGTGGGATGTTCAAAGTGTCTGATATCTTTTTATAACCCAACCCTGATCTGTACTTCTCCAGAACTTTGTCCCTGACCTGTTTGGAGAGCTTCTTGGTCTTCATGGTGCCGCTTGCTTGGTGGTGCCCGTTGCTTAGTGGTGTTGCAGACTCTGGGGCCTTTCAGAACAGGTGTATATATATATACTGAGATCATATGACAGATCATGTGAACTTAAATAAAGTCCACCTGTGTGCAATCTAATAAATTATGTGACTTCTGAAGGTAATTGGTTGCACCAGATCTTATTTAGGGGCTTCATAGCAAAGGGGGTGAATACATATGCACGCAAACTTTTTTTTTTTTTTAAACAAGTAATTTATTAAATTTCACTTCACCAATTTGGACTATTTTGTGTATGTCCACAAAATATATTTAATATTACAGGTTACAAAAAAAATTACAGGCAAAAATAATTGGAAAAACACCAAGGGGAATGAATACTTTTGCAAGGCACTGTATTTCCTCTGTAGCCTAATAAACTGCATGGTTTCCCAATTCGCAGAGGGAGGACCCCAAACAATATCACGTGACTCCAAATTTACTTTGATATGATGGATATTATATCAATATATGCGCATAAAGGCTTTCCCACCGCTATTTCTCGCATAATTAATTTTACCGCCACAAAAAGATCCCACCATGTCGAACGAACAAATTATCTGTCAGCCTTATAAAAATTGTTCCGAAACTCCCTGTTCCATCACAGCTGTCATGATTTTTTTTTGTCCATAGATTGCTTACAGGGTAAGGAAACCAATGTCATTTTGAAAATTTTGATGAAAAATATCACTTTAACATTGGGTGGGGGAGAGACTTAAAATAAAATAATCTAATAGCAGAAACAGCATCTAGTGGTCAGAACCTGGTAATATCAGGATGTAGGATGGGACATAAACCTTCAACAACTAATTTCTCTGAACAGGGGAAAAAAATCCAATCACCAAATTCACTGAGAATTCGTTACATAGGATGAAGAAATAATACTCTGAGCCGCAGCTCCATACTACTTGTCATACATAGTGAACTGAAACTGTACAATCGTTGTCGATTTGGGATTGGCATCTTTGTCAATGTTCAAATTTTTCTGGGTCCAAATTGGATGACATGTACTATATTTATTGAATATTATATGAATCCTATCATTTTAAAATACCCAATTTGCAATCAATTAGCTTAATTTCTCAGAGTTCAAATGATATTTCAACAAAATAATGTTGCAGGAATGCTAATCTAACCCGTTTCTAACTACATTAACAACTTCAGAACAATCTGAGATGGTAGGTCCTCTTTCTTGTGCTTTTTAAGGTAGAAATGACCCATTATTCTATCAGTACAGCTAAACGCCACATCATAAACCAAATATGAACAAATGTTGCCACTGAAACATTTGTTTACATAGGCCCCCCTCCAAGTTACCCCCACTCAAGCCCCCCAACATGTCTCCTCAGTCACTAGCACTTACGGGAGCTGGGGGTATGAAGGCGGAAACAGTTGGTTATCTCAATGGGGAAGGTTAAACAAACAAGTGTATATCTAACAGCCAATCAGAGCCTGAGACAGTCAGAGTAGTAACAGGCTGAACCAGTGCAGAGTTGTTCTACATACAGTAGTACAGTAAGGAGACCTGGGGATCTCTCAAACAGGAACAGTAAACACACTCTACTGGCTGGCCGACTGGTTGGTCAAGGCTGGCCTGGCTGACAAAGGCCTGTTTGTTTGTCCTTTGTCAGTTAGTTCTGACGTAACAGTTAAATATATAATTTGGGAACGCCACAATGTTGTAATGCCTTCAGATTACAGTCAGTCTGACTCACGTCTTTTCGAAGGTACATGTCCGTCATTGTGTTCATACTTGAAGAATGTACAATACAGGCATGAAAAGTATATTTTGTCTTTGTACTGGATCATTTGAGGAGGGTTGTTTCTCTTGAAGCATACCATAAAATGTGATTTACACTAGAAGAAAACTAGTCCCAGTTGCCAGAGCCTGGGATAAACATGTATCATTATACACAATAAGATACTTTATTGCAAATCAACAATGTTAGACAGGACACACTGTGCAAGACAGCGCAGTACAACAGGGAAACAAGAATACAGTAATACTGATCTCTTTTTGCATTTCCTATCCTCAAGCATTTCTATGCAAGCACAGCCAGGCCAATGAGGCTAGACATCTGGGTCATTGTGGGAGTGGGAGACCAAGGATCTGCAGGTGAACCAGGTACCAGAGCAGCTCCARGCAAAAAAGGTCGGTCACATCTGAGGAATTCACTGGTGAGGAATTATTATTTTAAATTATCCCCATATTTTCCTTTCACTATTGGTACAGCAGTGTGAAGGCGAGTGTCTTAAACATTGTGAAGTCAGCATCTATTCCAATCGAAGCTTTATTTTCATTGCTTTCTTTTCCCTCTGCTTTCACTCGCTCACCTTTCTCTCCCGCCAGCAGTAGGTCTCACAGCTCATTAGACCGCCCCTCCAAAGTAAAAACTTTCCCTCTTCACAGCCCGAACTTGAGCTTGCTGGCTCAAAGCAAAACGTTGACCAGACTTCCATTCACCAGAGCAGTGACTGTGATACAGGTTCTCTCCTCCTTTTGCCTCCAATTCTTTCCTCCAGGCCTCATGACACCTCTGAGGGGAGATTTAGTGTTAGTTCTCAGTCCAGGGCAGCACACGCTGCTGGTAAGTCTTAGATCATGCTCTGCCCTCCAGCCCTGGCTGTGACAGGCAGGCAGCTTTTTCAATGTCTGCAAGGTTTTCAATCCAATGAGGTCAAACCATAAAACACACTGACAACAGGATAATTGCCTTTGTGCTGGACTGAATATGATCAATAAAACAGGATAATGGCCTTTGTGCTCGACTGAAAATATTAAATAAAACAGGATAATGGCCTTTGTGCTGGACTGAATATGATCAATAAAACAGGATAATGGCCTTTGTGCTGGACTGAATATGATCAATAAAACAGGATAATGGCCTTTGTGCTGGACTGAATATGATCAATAAAACAGGATAATGGCCTTTGTGCTGGACTGAATATGATCAATAAAACAGGATAATGGCCTTTGTGCTGGACTGAATATGATCAATAAAAGAGGGCCTCAGCTCTGTCATTGGGTGAGGAGGTAAATAGACCCTCGGATTAGTCATGTCAGGAAACTTGATGACAGTAGCTACAGTGATGGGACCAAGATATTCTTTACCACTCGGCCATCAGATTTGCCACCAATGCTCCTTATAGGACACATCACTGCACTCTATACTCTTCTGTAAACTGTTCATCTCTGTATACCCGTCGCAAGACTCACTGGTTGATGCTTATTTATGAAATCCTTTTAGGCCTCACTCCCCTCTATCTGAGATATCTACTGCAACCCTCATTCTCCACATACAACACCCGTTCTGCCAGTCACATTCTGTTAAAGGTCTCCAAAGCACACACATCCCTGGGTGGCTCCTCTTTTCAGTCCGCTGCAGGTAGCGACTGGAACGAGCTGCAACAAACACTCAAACTGGACAGTTTTATCTCAATCTCTTCATTCAAACACTCAACCATGGACACTCTTACTGACAGTTGTGGCTGCTTTGTATGATGTATTGTTGTCTTTACCTTCTTGACCTTTGTGCTGTTGACTTTGCCCAATAATGTTTGTACCATGTTTATGTGCTGCTACCATGTTGTGTTGCTACCATGTTGTTGTCATGTTGTATTGCTACCATGCTGTGTTGTCACGTTTTGCTGTTYTGTTGTTGTCTTAGGTCTCTCTTTATGTAGTGTTGTGTCTCTTGTTGTGATGTGTGTTTTGTCCTATATTTATATTGTATTTATTATTAAAAAAAAAAAATCCCAGGCCCCCGTCCCCGCATGAGGCCTTTTGCCTTTTGGTACACCGTCATTGTAAATAAGAATTTGTTCTTAACTTGCTTGCCTAGTTAAATAAAGGTCAAAAAAAATATATATATATATATATTACACACCGTGCCCCCCTTCACTCACACAGACGGGCAGTTATCTCCTCTGGCCCAGTCAGTCAGCACTCTCGCCAGCTGCTATCCAAATTACCACTAGCTCTGTACACACCCCTTCCTCTCACAACAGACTGCAGAGTAGCAACTGCAAATAATAGGGGAGCCTTCTTCCTCAGATCACCACGCAGTGGAGGGTGATGACAGTAACACAATCCCCCAATAAACATATCTTTTGAGCTGGTAATCAAGGAGGATGTGTCAGTCTTGTTTATTAAGAAATAATTTACCAGAAAGGGAAAAAACAAAAGAAAATCAACATTATTGGTGTTTACAGCCTCACCGCTGGGCTGAGAACTGTAAAGGAATCAAATGGTATTTATTCCCACAACAACAACAAAAAATCCTAGTCTAATATCAAGTGATTTCTTACATTTACATCTACATTTTTGTCTAACCATAGCCTAGGATAATTTGTGAATGTTACCAGTTTTCTACTCTGAAGGTTTGATGATAATAGACATGAAAATGGGCAAGAGTCGTGCAGCTCCAAGGCTCTCCAAACATACCAAGCATTGGCAGGTCTCTGTTTAAAAGAAGAAAGCGCAATCAAAAATGCTTGGCGAGTGCCCAAGGCAAGCGTCTAAATTGGAAATGATGTGGGTCCTAAAGTAGATATCTGGCCTTCCTTTGTTCAAGCTATGGTTCAAACAAGACAGTTACTGTTGAAAAATCCAACAAGCGCCTCAGCTGTTTAACCAGGATATTGCACAACACGTCCTGCCATCCAGTCTGTTACTGGAAAATCAGCTCCAGACTGTTGAATTCCAGCCRTTCTTATTAATTCCTGATCCTGGACCCAAGGGACTCAAGTAAACACTGAAATTCTGAGAAAATGAGAGACTAGTGGTTTTCAGCAGAAAAACACAGTATCCGGGGTGTGTGAATCTGCATTTCTGTGCAAATGAGAGTAAAATGTTTTTGTTTGTTTTCTTTTGTATTATGGGGTATAATCTGGACAGAAGCCACTTAAGAGAAGCTGTTTTCCCTTGCCTTTTAAATGGCCTCATGGGTATTATAGGTCTTTGCATTTTGGTGAAATAAAAATGACTTATTCTGTTCTGTACTCCCTTATAATGTTGACATATGCAGTCAACTTTAGTTCTACCGGTTGGTAAATTGTTTGTAATGTCAATTTTTTAAGAACAAAGACATATTCTAAATGTAGATTAGTAGAAAATAAGTTATAAGGAAAATTACTTTTCGAAATGAGTTAGGTATGCGTCATCATGCAAGCTARGTGTATGATCAGACTTCATGTTCTCTTGAACGCGTCTTACAGTATTGTACTACTTTGGTAAGTAGGCTCAAACTAATTAATGGATAATTCTGTTGTCACATGAGACCCGGAGACTATGGTGAAAGAGTAGAGTAGGTGGCCAAAGCTCTGGGAGTTGTGGAAGCTGACACCCGTGTCAGCCATGGCCATTGGAGACCTTTACTGGAAGGGTTCAGGCAGGGGGACTCCAGTTATCAAGATCTGTGTATAACATGCTTATCTTCACATTTGAGATAGGGAATTAACCTGGTGACACTCTTTCCTTCCTAGCTAAAAAGTCTTACGTAACATGACCGATTTACAGAAAAGGAATCCATATTTGGATTATTATAATGACAATGACCTGCAACAACCTGGTCATAAAAAAATTAGGGAGCACAAAGACTGCTGTTTTCTCATCAGCATAAGAGTTCAATCTGTGTTCTCCAATTTAGGCTTTTGACATTGCCTGTATCAGGGAGCTTACAGGTTCTGAAGATCATTCTACTTTTGAAGTTATCTTTCTTTGTTGAGCTAAAAGCAAAGGTGGGCACTTCTGTAGTCTTTGGTCTAGGCCTATATCAAGTATATTTTTGGATTCTCGCTTGAGCTTAAAAAAACAGACAGCTTTTGCCTCGTCTCTCCCTCAACACTTCAGGCCATACACTTCATTTGAGGAGTATGCATAGCATCTCCAGGCTCTTTTTGCTGTAGTGTGTGACTACTAGGCTGTTCTCATAAAATGCATTGCTAGATCATTTGCATCTCATGAGTCGCTTGGGTCAGTGTTCTGTGATGATGATATGTAATGAAGTTAGACATGATGGTCTGATAAAACTAAAGACTGCAGCAATAGTAAACGTGTCATTACACCCTAAATCCTTGTAGAAATAGAACAAGATGATAATGTAAAAGGACAGCTAGTTGATGGTTGTGTGCAGCATTGATAAACAATGTAAGGATGTGTGTGTATACCTGCCATATCTCCCAGAGTCAGCTGGTTATTACTGTTTACATGAACATCTGAAAATCATAACTGGCTGGCAAGCTTGAGTGCAGTTTGTTTTTACTTCGGTTAGCCAGCTGCCATCGCCACATCAAGGCAGCACCAAATTGTGAAGTTCCTTCGCATGTCAAACCTTGAAAAACACCTGAATTTATTTAAATACTGTATAGCTATTAGCTAATGACCTACCTGGTATGGTGGCGGTGYTTCCTGATCTGGATCTGCCCCATCACCATAACTAGCTCTATCCGATTGTGATTCATGAAGCAAGGAAATATCATCCGAGGTTGGAGATTTTAGACAATTCCCCATCTCCTCGACGTCAAACTCCTTATATCTTGCTTTGCAACGTCCACAGGTCACTTTCTCTAACCTTTCAGTCAAAATTCGCACCGTATGCTATCAATCTTATGGCCTTCAACACATTGCAAATTATCTAACAAGCCACGAGAGCTGTGATGCTCAACAAAAACAAAACATCCCCACACAAAGAGCCTGGCTGGCCACCTAGCCAATGTACACCCTCAAACTGAAGTGATATAGCGGTTGTTTGCTAGCTAGAACTCTCACAACGCCTATGTGTAGGTTGAACGTAATAATGCTAAACACATAATAGTTATTAATGCTCTAAAAACGTATTCTCATTTTCAGACTGAAGACCATTTGAAAGGGACTTTCCAGCCCCGTCAAACGCTGGGAAGGTAACGAACGTAGCAACATGAAACACCCCGCCCCTTAATGCACGGACCAATCAACAGCGATCTGTATTAAGGAAGCTTTCCACCATCTCACCAATCAGACCGTTGTTAAAAACATGATACAAAATTATATTTGGTAACATTTAACATGAATTACAATGTAACAAGCAAGTATGTGTAGCTAAGTACAGATAGTTGTATGTTGGCAGTTTTCTACATAACTGCGTCTGCATGTACACTAGTAGTAGTGCGTAGTCACAAGGACACGTTATTCCAGTAGCAGTTACTGTGGTATAAAATGCCTATACCTACTATGTTAAATGTGCAATATATTAGTAATTTCTGTGTTTTATTGGAGGGGATACAGTTTAGTTGAATGTGCCTTACAGCACGTCGTAGTTGGTTCCTGGCTGCCTAATATAGCAGTTTTGACTGTTCCTAGTCACTTTATACTGTTATATGAAATAAGTACACAAACAATACCAATTTGAAAACCAGACAGCAGCTTGGTGTTCAGAGTGCAGTTCATCCAAAAGCAAAGGGGTCATACAAGAGTKAAAAAAAAACTCGATAAACAGACTCAATTTCAGTTACTTATTTAATCTTAAATTAAAAAACAAACATTCACTTATGTACAGGCCCAGGAATGTCAATCTGTTTAGTAGCCAGTTCCCATATAATATGCTGACCTCAACATCACAGTGCTAATAAGATTGTTTGTACTAATATCAGTTAATTCAAAGAAAACCATGGAACAAAACAAGTAATGTCTAACATAATAATTTGAACATCCCAAACTACAATCATCTCGATATTTTAAATAAATCAATGTCTACATTTCCTCCACGCGTTAGAAAAGTCCAAATGAACGCCTGGTCAATTGCTTTCACCCAAAACCATATTCTAAGTATGAATAAATCAGTTCTGATTACATTTAAACTTGAGACACCATTCTAGTGCTTGGGGTTGGATACTCATCCTGTTGTACATAAAGTTTCAATAATCATAGAACATGAAAAAAGGAAAGAAAATTCGAATTACAAATAACATTGGTCATACACAGTCTATTAGCTCATTTATTACACAGGAAAGGAACTGTTTAATATATAATAGTTTCCTATAAGCCATTCTTGTATAGGTTGATGTTGGAGGTGTATATTTATATATATGGAAGGCTCTAGTGGTTGTCAACGCTTCACTTACTACAGATGGAACTGGCAGCCTGGTTTTTCTGTGTCAATCTGAAAGACTTGTTTGTTTGAGCTCAAGTACTGTTGGATTGTGTCCACATTAAGATAACAAGGAAGGTGTCTGCCTTTCTAAAAGACACATTCATCTGTCCACTTAAAACGGGACAATTTAGTAAAAGGCGCCGTTACAGTTAATAAATAAATACAGACAAAATAACCCCTTACCATCACACGTGTATTCCTGCAATGTGAGTTTGCACGGTTGGATGACTTAACTTTGTGCAATCAGTGGGCACTATTTTCACAAAAATTCAGTTGGACTGGTCATGCATTCCATCACAGAAAGTGTTTCAGTTGATTCAATGTGCCAAAACTTCCATTGAGCTGTTCAGAGTGGGGAAAGGAGGGTGAAAATGAAGAAATAAGAATAAATCCAGTAGAATAATCATAGAGATAAAAGCATTAGGGAAGGAGGTTATCTGCCATAGAACATTGTCAACCCAAGACAGACCTTGTCCAAGATTGGACACAGTGATTTTAGTCATTAGCTCTGAGCAGAGGGCAAAACCCAGGAAGGAGAATACCGTTAAGCACTCGAATACTGTATGTTGCAGAAACCCTTGTGACAGGTGTGAAAATACATGTTTGTCAGTGAATTTATGTATTTATACTAGAGGGAGAATATTCAGGCATTGGTAACGAATAGGTTTTTGCAATAGACGGATGAGACCCTGTACATTTCCATCTATTAGTGAGGTATTTTCTATATATTGCGTAGATTTCCTTTGTCTGAGTAAATGCTAGTGTCTGTATGCTTTTGACTGTTTAGTGTACTAGTGTAGTGTTGTGTGTCTTTTTGAAAGCTTGATGGCTGGCAAGTCAAGCACTTGTTGCTGGTAGTGGGTGATTTGGTACTCTGCCTCATCCCTGCTGCATTGGGCTGTGCACTTTGGGATGGCTGGACTTTGGGCCTGTTTTGTCCACACCAGCTACGGGCTGGAGGGCATGGTGTGAATTCCATTCTCGCCTGTGGCCTTGGCCTTGTGCAAAGCWGCCTGGATTCTGAAATGTGTCCGCGATTCCATGGAGTAGTTTTTGTAACTTTGCCTGTAAATATTGGGGAAAGAGCAGATCAATGAAACAGCTTGACCAGATGATTTAACTATCTGTTCTAATATAATTATTGTAAACAAGTCATGTTTAAGAATTCCAATTGTAATGTAACTGTAATGGAATGGGTAGAGATAATAATGTTGTGTAAGAACCAAGACACTCACTTGGCCGTCTCCAGTAGTTTGATTCCCTCCTCCTTCCTCCCTTGTTCCAGACATAGCAGCCCATGCTCCAGCAGTGCATTGGGAACCAAGTAGTGATCAAACTTGATCTGTGTTTCACTGACAAGAGTAAAAATACAGCAGAGATCAGGATTTAAACAAGAAAGGAAGTATTTGCTTAACTTGTAAGGAATAGTAATCGAGTAGGTCTCTTCTACTGTCATGTTGTGAAAATTTGAGTGTGTGCTGAATATTGGTGTGTGTTGAGCTCACTTGCAGAGGACAAGGGTGAAGTAGTGCTCAGCCTCCTCCTGGTGTCCCAGGTGCTTCAGACAGAGACCTCTAAGCAGGCTCAGCAGACACTGGTCGTCTATGGAGAACTCGGTCCCTGAGGAACACAACATACGATACTCAGGCCCTTCACACACTAGACTGTGTAGAGGCAATATCAACTCTCTAAGAGGGACATGAGTTTGTGTTACTTACTTGGGCTACTTTCGAGTTTCGCCTGTGCCTCGTCCAGTGTTTTCAGCATGCCCTCTGTCAGGTCTTTGTGTTTCCCGATGATTGTGTAGCCGTTCCAGATATACATCATTTCCTGCAGAGGACAGACAAGGCCACAGGGTGTCACAGTTACACTGTAATAATGAACATGCGGTCAGACCACGCAGTACTGACCTAGTCTTGAAAACCAGACCCTAGCCAACAGTGACTAGGGTCTGGTTTCAATGACGGACTCTTTTGGCAACTTCGATAATGGAAATAAATTTGTTCCGTGGTGTGTCCTCTTCAGACAGACAACTCTTCCAACAAATCACAAGGCAGACATGCCAGAACATTGCGATTTTAAACCAAAGTTTGCAGGGAAAACCGTTCCAGTGMTTTTAGTGAAGGTAGTCGATGCACTTCCCACTTGCGAAATGCACTCATTAAAAATAACCTTGCTAGCTACATTTTCGATTTTATTTAAGCGAATAAGGTAGTGACGTAGGCAGTGACCCAGTTCTTCTATGCCAAAAGAGTCATCTAGGGTCGGGTTTCGGAGACTTGTACTGACCAGAGGAGGTGCAGGTAGTGTAACTGGGTTCTCAGTCAGGTAGCGACGGGCTTTTCGGATGGCAAACTTCTCAGTTGGCAAAGACTTTCCAGCAATTTTCTGCTTAAGCCCATGTACCTGCCTGGAATGGATAGACAATAGATAAATATAAGATATAGATTCATATGGATAGAATGACTTGATTATCTCAGATGTCTGGGTAAAAATACATGAAGAGTACAAAGCAATATGTTTTTGTTTTTATTTATTTGGATCCCCATTAACCGACGCCAGTGGCGACAGCTAGTCTTACTGGGGTTCGACACATAACGAAGAAGACATTAGACACATTTTTTTTTACAATTCACATACATTTAAAAACATAAACATTTAGTGTGTGTGTTTGTGCATCTATCAGTTACACATACATGTCAGTACATACACACAACAAGTAGGTCACATGGGGGAGAGGCGTTGTGCCATGAGGTGTTGCTTTATTTATTTATTTATTTTTTAACCTTTCTGGACTACCCATCACGGATCCGGGATCATCCTCATCAAAAAAGCTGACTAGCATAGCCTAGCCTAGCGCCACAGGGATATCATATAATATAATTTCATGAAATCACAAGTCCAATACAGCAAATGAAAGATAAACATCTTGTGAATCCAGCCAACATTTCCGATTTTTAAAATGTTTTACAGCGAAAACACAATATATATTTATGTTAGCTCACCACAATAGCCAAACACACAACGCCATGTTTCCACCGCAAAGGTAGCTTTCACAAAACCCACAAATAGAGATAAAATTAATCACTAACCTTTGAACAACTTCATCAGATGAGTCTTATAACATCATGTTATACAATACATTTATGTTTTTGTTACGAAAATTTGCATATTTATAGGTATAAATCGTAGTTTTACATGCAGCACCATCACAAATAGCACCAAAAGCCAGAATAATTACAGAGAGCAACGTGAAATAACAGAAATACTCATCATAAAACTTTGAATGACAGATACATGTTTACAGCAAATGAAAGATAAACATCTTGTGATCCAGCCAACATTTCCGATTTTTAAAATGTTTTACAGCGAAAACACAATATATATTTATGTTAGCTCACCACAATAGCCAAACACACAACGCATGTTTCCACCGCAAAGGTACTTTCCACAAACCCACAAATAGAGATAAAATTAATCACTAACCTTTGAACAACTTCATCAGATGACAGTCTTATAACACATGTTATACAATACATTTATGTTTTGTTCGAAAATTTGCATATTTATAGGTATAAATCGTAGTTTACATTGCAGCCACCATCACAAATAGCACCAAAACAGCCAGAATAATTACAGAGAGCAACGTGAAATAACAGAAATACTCATCATAAACTTGATGACAGATACATGTTGTCAGCAAATGAAAGATAAACATCTTGTGAATCCAGCCAATATTTCAGATTTTTTAAGTGTTTTATAGCGAAAACACAACAATATTTTATGTTAGCTCACCACAATATCCAAAAACACAACGCCATTTTTCCACCGCAAAGGTAGCTTTCACAAAACCCACAAATAGAGATAAAATTAATCACTAACCTTTGAAAAACTTCATCAGATGAAAGTCTTATAACATCATGTTATACAATACATTTATGTTTTGTTCGAAAATGTGCATATTTATATCCCACAATCTCGGTTTACATGGCGCCATGTTCAGAAATGCCTCCAAAATATCCGGAGTAATTACAGAGAGCCACGTCAAATAACAGAAATACTCATCATAAACTTTGATGACAGATACATGTTTTACATAGATTAAAGATACACTTGTGCTTAAAACTTCTTTGGGCTGCAATCCGACCAGGACACTTATGACAACATCCAGCTCGAAGTTTAGGGCGCGAAATTCAATACTAGTTTGTTAAAATATTTAACTTTCACACATTAACAAGTCCAATACAGCATATGAAAGGTAAGCATCTTGTGAATCAGCCAACATGTCCGATTTTTAAAATGTTTACAGGGAAGACAAATATGTAAATCTATTAGCTAACCACGTCAGCAAAAGAGAGCACTTTTCTAACTCCATCAGTTTTTTACTCCGTCACAAGCTATCACTAATTCGACCAAATAAAGATATATATAGCCACTAACCAAGAAACAACTTCATAAGATGACAGTCTGATAACATATTTATTGTATAGCATATGTTTTTTTTGAAAAATGTGCATATTTATGGTATAAATCATAAATTACATTTCAGCTACAATCAGAAATTGCACGAAAGCAGCCATAACATTTACAGACACAACGTCAAATAACTAATTATCCTATAAAACATATCTGAGAAATACATACTGTGCCACAATTGAAAGACAGGATTCTTGTGATTCCAGACAATATTTCCAATTTATTAAATGTTTTACAGCGAAAACAAAATGTAGCGCTATTAGCATAGCCACAATAGCCAGACACACTTGGGCGCGCACGACCAGTTGACATGCACAACAGATATATGAAATAACATTATAAATTGGGTCTTACTTTGGCTGATCTTTATCAGAATGTTGACCAGGGTGTCCTTTGTCCAGATGAGTCGTTGTTTTGAGTCAGGATGGCAACTTTCCCTTCTCACTTAGCATTGGCACTGGTCGACTGGCACGGATTTGTCCAACGTATAAAAAGTCAGAGAACGGAACACGCAAAACTCCCGAAAAAAATTCAAATAATCTGATTAAACTATATTGAAAAAAACATACATTACGATGATATGGTCTCATTTATCAAATAAAAACCCAGCCGGAGATTGTTCCGTCCAAAACAGCAGCAAAACAGAACACAATATCACTCCCAAGACGCGCGCTTCAGACTCCGGAAGTGGTCGGTCACGTCAAAGAAATAGCTCTTATTCAACCTCTGAACAAGATATTCACTAAATTTCTTCTCTCATACCTCTTGACACCCAGAGCAAGGCGTACGGAGTGTACGTAGGGTCTTACGTATAATGACCATGTATAGGACATACGTTGAAGCGAGCATAGATTTCTGACATTCTACTTCTTGGTCAGGGAAAGTGCTGCCAAATGACTTCTGTACACTCAGAGAAAAAATTAGAACGGTTTTAGAACTAGAGATTGTTTTCTATCCAATATTAATATTAATATGCATATTGTAAGAGCAAAAAGTGATTAAGAGGCGTTTGAGAAATTGGCATATTTTCCAGTTTTTCCAATACGCCCCCTGCAGCCATAACAGGTTTTAATGCAACCGCTGTGTCAGATTTTTTTTAACTTTAGGAAAAGCATATGCAATAATCTGAGACGGCGCTCAGAAATACACAACATTTCCCGCCATGTTGGAGTCAACAGAAAATACACATAAATATTCCCTTACCTTTGATGATCTTTCATCAGAATGCAGTGCCAGGAATCCTAGTTCCACAATAAATTGTTGTTTTGTTCGATAATGTCCATTACTAGTGTCCAATTAGCTACTTTTGCTAGCACGTTTAGTTCACATGTCCAAACGCTGGCGCCGGTCCAGGTGAACTCGGACGAAAACTTCAAAAAGTTATATTCCAGGTCAAATAAACTGGTCAAATTAAGTAGAGAATCAATCTTCAGGATGTTGTTATCATATATATCCAATAACGTTCAAACCGGAGCATACGTTTTTGTCTACAGAGTACTGGAACACATGGCCATATCATGACTAGCGCGCGTGACCAGGAACTAGTATTCTGCCAGACCACTGACTCAAATAGCTGCCATCCGGCCCCACATCACATCACACTAGAGGCTTCATTCCACGTTCTACTGACTGTTGACATCTAGTGGAAGGCGTAGGAAGTGCGAACAGATCCATATCTTACTGGGAATTGAATAGGCAATGACTTTAACATCAACCAGCCCCAGAATATCCACTTCCTGTTTGGAAGTTTGCCTGCCATATGAGTTCTGTTATACTCAGACATAATTCAAACAGTTTTAGAAACTTCAGAGTGTTTTCTATCCAATAGTAATAATAATATGCATATATTAGCATCTGGGACAGAGTAGGAGGCAGTTCACTATGGGCACCAATTCATCCAAAAGTGAAAATGCTGCCCCCTATCCCTAAAAAGTTAATCAGGTGATAATAATAACAAAGAATTGATTTGATAAAATAACAGTCTTCAATTTAATGATGCCAAAGACACAACAAAGTTTTTTTCCATCATAAATCTACACATACTACCAAATAATGACAAAGCAAAAACAAGTTGATTTCTTTGCAAAAAAAACTAACAAAAACCCCCTGAAATATCACATTTACATTCAGACCTTTTACTCAGTACTTTGTTGAAGGACCTGTGGCAGCGATTACAGCCTCAAATCTTCTTGGCTATGAAGCTACAAGCTTGGCACACATGTATTTTGAGAGATTCTACAATTCTTCTCTGCAGATCCTCTCAAGCTCTGTCAGGTTCGATGAGGAGCACGGCACAGCTATTTTCAGGTCTCTCCAGAGATGTTTGATCGGGTTCAAGTCCGGGCTCTGGCTGGGACGCCACTCAACGACATTCAGAGACTTGTCCCGAAGCCAATCCTGCCCTGTCTTGGCTGTGTACTTAGGGTCATTGTCCTGTATGAAGGTGAACCTTCACCCCAGTCTGAGGTACTGAGTGCTCTGGAGCAGGTTTTCATCAAGGATCTCTGTACTTTGCTCCGTTCATCTTTCCTCGATCCTGACTACTCTCCCAGTCTCTGCCACTGAAAAACATCCCCAAAAGCATGTTGCTGCCAACACCATGCTTCATCATAGGGACGGTGCCAGGTTTCCTCCAGACGTGACGCTTGGCATTCAGGCCAAAGAATTCCATCTTGGTTTCATCAGACCAGATAATCTGGGTTTTCTCATGGTCTGAGAGTCCTTTCAGTGCCTTTTGGTAAACTTCAAGCGGGCTGTCATGTGCCTTTTACTGAGGAATGGCTTCCATCTGGTCACTCTACCATAAAGGCCTCATTGGTGGAGTGCTGCAGAGATGGTTGTCCTTCTGGAAGGTTATCCCATCTCCACAGAGGAACTCTGGAGCTTTGTCAGAGTGACCATCAGATTCTTGGTGACCTCCCTGACCAAGGCCCCTCTCCCCCGATTGCTCAGTTTGGCCGGCTGGCCAGCTCCAGGAAGAGTCTTGGTGGTTCCAAACTTCTTCCATTTCAGAATGATGGAGGCCACTGTGTTCTTAGGGACCTTCAATGCTGCAGAAATGTTTTGGTACTCTTCCCCATATCACCAAAAACCCTGAAATGTCCATCGCTAACTATAACATTTTCCGCCAAGATAGAACTGCCAAAGGGGGCGGTGTTGCAATCTACTGCAAAGATAGCCTGCAGAGTTCTGTATTACTATCCAAGTCTGTACCCAAACAATTCGAGCTTCTACTTCTAAAAATTAACCTTAATTAAGTCTCTCACTGTTGCCGCTTGCTATAGAACTCCCTCTGCCCCCAGCTGTGCCCTCGATACCATATGTGAATTGATTGCCCCCCATCTATCTTCTGAGCTCGTGCTACTAGGTGACCAAAACTGGGACATGCTTAACACCCCGGCCATCCTACAATCCAAGCTTGATGCCCTCAATCTCACACAAATTATCAATGAACCTACCAGGTACAACTCCAAATCTGTAAACACGGGCACCTTCATAGATGTCATCCTAACTAACTCGCCCTCCAAATACACCTCTGCTGTTTTCAATCAAGATCTCAGCGATCACTGCCTCATTGCCTGCATCCGTAATGTGTCTGCGACCAAACGACCACCCCTCATCACTGTRAAACGCTCCCTAAAACACTTCTGCGAGCAGGCCTTTCTAATCYACCTGGCCGGGYTATCCTGGAATGACATTGACCTCATCCCGTCAGTAGATGATGCCTGGCTATTCTTTAAAAGTGCCTTCCTCACCATCTTWAATAAGCATGCCCCATTCAAGAAATGTTTAACTAGGAATAGARATAGRCCTTGGTTCACTCKAGACCTGTCTGCCCTTGACCAGCACAAAAACATCCTGTGGCGTTCTGCATTAGCATCGAATAGCCCCCGTGATATGCAACTTTTCAGGGAAGTTAAGAACAAATATACACAGGCAGTTAGGAAAGCTAAGGCTAGCTTTTTCAAACAGAAATTTGCATCCTGTAGTACTAACTCAAACAAGTTCTGGGACACTGTAAAGTCCATGGAGAATAAGAGCACCTCCTCCCAGCTGCCCACTGTTCTGAGGCTAGGAAACACTGTCACCACCAATAAATCCACTATAATTGAGAATTTCAATAAGCATTTCTCTACGGCTGGCCATGCTTTCCATCTGGCTACCCCTACCCCGGTCAACTGCCCGGCACCCTCCACAGCAACCCGCCAAAGCCCCCACCATTTCTCCTTCACCCAAATCCAGATAGCTGATGTTCTGAAAGAGCTGCAAAAAACTGGACCCCTACAAATCAGCCGGGCTAGACAATCTGGACCCTCTCTTTCTAAAATTATCTGCCGAAATTGTTGCAACCCCTATTACTAGCCTGTTCAACCTCTCTTTCGTATCGTCTGAGATTCCCAAAGATTGAAAAGCTGGCGCGGTCATCCCCCTCTTCAAAGGGGGTGACACTCTAGACCCAAACTGCTACAGACCTATATCTATCCTACGCTGTCTTTCTAAGGTCTTCGAAAAGTTAACAAACAGATTACCGACCATTTCGAATCCCACCGTACCTTCTCCGCTATGCAATCTGGTTTCAGAGCTGGTCATGGGTGCGCCTCAGCCACGCTCAAGGTCCTAAACGACATCATAACCGCCATCGATAAGACACATTACTGCACAGCCGTATTCATCGACCTGGCCAAGGCTTTCGACTCTGTCAATCACCACATTCTTATTGGCAGACTCGACAGCCTTGGTTTCTCAAATGATTGCCTCGCCTGGTTTACCAACTACTTCTCTGATAGAGTTCAGTGTGTCAAATCGGAGGGCCTGTTGTCTGGACCTCTGGCAGTCTCTATGGGGGTGCCACAGGGTTCAACCCTCGGGCCGACTCTCTTCTCTGTATACATCAATGATGTTGCCCTTGCTGCTGGTGATTCTGATACACCTCTACGCAGACGACACCATTCTGTATACTTCTGGCCCCTCTTTGGAAACTGTGTTAACTAACCTCCAGACGAGCTTCAATGCCATACAAATCTCCTTCCATGGCCTCCAACTGCTCTTAAACGCAAGTAAAACTAAATGCATGCTATTCAACCGATCACTGCACGCACCTGCTCGCCCGTCCAGCATCACTACTCTGGACGGCTCTGACTTAGAATACGTGGACAACTACAAATACCTAGGTGTCTGGTTAGACTGTAAACTCTCCTTCCAGACTCACATTAAGCATCTCCAATCCAAAATTAAATCTAGAATCGGCTTCCTATATCACAACAAAGCATCCTTCACTCATGCTGCCAAACATACCCTCGTAAAACTGACCATCCTACCGATCCTCGACTTCGGTGATGTCATCTATAAAATAGCCTCCAACACTCTACTCAACAAACTGGATGCAGTCTATCACAGTGTCATCCGTTTTGTCATCAAAGCCCCATACACTACCCACCAATGCAACCTGTACGCTCTCGTTGGTTGGCCCTCGCTTCATACTCGTCGGATATCTACAAGTCTCTGCTAGGTAAAGCCTTATCTCAGCTCACTGGTCACCATAGCAGCACCCACTCGTAGCACGTGCTCCAGCAGGTATATCTGACTGGTCACCCCCAAAGCCAATTCCTCCTTTGGTCGTCTTCCTTCCAGTTCTCTGCTGCCAATGACTGGAACGAACTGCAAAAATCTCTGAAGCTGGAGACTCATATCTCCCTCACTAGCTTTAAGCACCAGCTGTCAGAGCAGCTCACAGATCACTGCACCTGTACATAGCCATCTGTAAACAGCCCATCTATCTACCTACCTCATCCCCATACTGTATTTATTTATCTTGCTCCTTTGCACCCCAGTATCTCTACTTGCACATTCATCTTCTGCACATCTACCATTCCAGTGTTTAATTGCATATTGTAATTACTTCGCCACCATGGCCTATTTATTGCCTTAACTCCCTTATCTTACCTCATTTGCACTCACTGTATATAGACTTTTTGTTTTCTTTTGTTCTACTGTATTATTGACTGTATGTTTTGTTTATTCCATGTGTAACTCTGTGTTGTTGTATATTGTCGAATTGCTAGCTTTATCTTGGCCAGATCGCAGTTGCAAATGAGAACTTGTTCTCAACTAGCCTACCTGGTTAAATAAAGGTGAAATAAAATAAATAAATAAATTCTGCTGCAGTAGTTTATGTGTCGGGGGGCTAGGGTCAGTCTGTTATATCTGGAGTATTTCTCCTGTCTTATCCGGTGTCCTGTGTGAATTTAAGTATGCTCTCTCTAATTCTCACTCTCTTTCTCTCTTTTTCTCTCTGAGGACTTTAGGCCTAGGACCATGCCTCAGGACTACCTGCCCTGATGACTCCTTGCTGTCCCCAGTCCACCTGGCCATGCTGCTGCTCCAGTTTCAACTGTTCTGCCTGCGGCTATGGAACCCTGACCTGTTCACCGGACGTGCTACCTGCCCAGACCTGCTGTTTTCAACTCTCTAGAGACAGCAGGAGCGGTAGAGATACTCTGAATGATCGGCTATGAAAAGCCAACTGACATTTACTCCTGAGGTGCTGACCTGTTGCACCCTCGACAACCACTGTGATTATTATTATTTGACCCTGCTGGTCATCTATGAACATTTGAACATCCTGGCCATGTTCTGTTATAATGTTACGGCGTTCCTCCTCCTCTTCATCCGAAGAGGAGGAGCATGGGTCGGACCAACACGCAGCGAGGTATGATGACATAATATATTTATTGAAATACGAAATGAACACGAAAACACTAAAATTACAAAATAACAAACACGACGTAGACAGACCTAACATGGAACTTACATACTACACGCAGAACTCACGAACAGAACAGACTACACAAACGAACGAACAGCCAAAACAGTCCCGTGTGGTGCACATACACTGACACGAAAGACACAGGAGACAATCACCCACAAACAAACAGTGAGAACAACCTACCTTAATATGACTCTCAATCAGAGGAAATGCCAAACACCTGCCTCTAATTGAGAGCCATACCAGGCAACCCTTTAACCCAACATAGAAACACAACACATAGAAATGCCCACCCCGCTCACGCCCTGACCAATAAACACATACAAAACAAGAGAAAACAGGTCAGGAACGTGACATATAATCTCCACCTGGCACAGCCAGAAGAGGACTGGCCATCCCTCATAGCCTGGTTCCTCTCTAGGTTTCTTCCTAGTTTCTGGTCTTTCTATGGAGTTTTTCCTTGCCACCGTGCTTCTACACCTGCATTGCTTGTTTGGGGGTTTTAGGCTGGGTTTCTGTATAGCACTTTGTGACATCAGCTGATGTAAGAAGGGCTTTATAAATACATTTGATTGATTGATTCTTTGCCTCGAAACAATCCTGTCTCGGAGCTCAGGTGGACTCCAATGAAGTTGTAGAAACATCTCAAGGATGATCAATGGAAACAGGATTTACCTGAGGTCAATTTTGAGTGTCATAGCATAGGGTCTGAATGTAAATAAGGTATCTGTTTTTTTTGCGAACATTTATTAAAACCTGTTTTTGCTTTGTTATCATGGGGTATCAATTGTAGAATAAGGCTGTAACGTAACAAAATGTGGAAAAAGTCAAGGGATCTGAATACTTTCCGAATGCCTTGTACATGCACAAACATTCTTTGTTTATTACCAGTGGCAGGTCATTGGTAAAAATAGAAAAGAGTAGAGGGCCTAGAAAGCTGCCCTGCAGCACACCGCACTTTACATATTTGACATTAGAGAAGCTCCCATTAAAGAAAACCCTTTGAGTTATATTAGATAGCTCTGAATCTACGATTTGGCAGAGATTGAAAAGCCATAACACATACGTTTTTTTCAACAAAAGGTTATGGTCAATAATATCAGACTGCACTGAAATCTAACAGTACAGCTCCCACAATCTTCTTATTATCAATTTCTTTCAACCAATCATCGGTCATTTGTGTCAGTGCAGTACATGTTGAGCGCCCTTCTCTATAAGCATGCTGAAAGTCTGTTGTTCATTTGTTTACAGAGAAATAGCATTGTCTTTGGTCAAACACAATTCTTTCCAACAGTTTGGTGACACAGGGGTTTGTTTGTTGCAGTGACCTACCTGAATAGCGCTACCTCYCTCTCCCTGAATGGTTGGCATTCCTCCCTGGTCAGCATGCTGAGGTAGGCACCTTTCATATACGCATATGTTGCCTGGAGGGAAATGTGCATGTTTTACTACTGCAACTCTGTAAGCATCAACATAGATTTGTCCCTCTAAAGGCTAAGCGGAATACATTAAAAGCTGTTAAACAAACAAATCTATATTCTGTTAAGACTGTCGCATTTACCAGCGAAATAATGCAACCATTACTGTACTGAAACAGATGTCCTTCATACTGCACTATATTGAACTGATATGCACAAATACAATTACTCCAGAATGTCCCACCTTGGACCATGCATTCTCTTTGCTGAGCAGATCAGCGTAGAAGTAGGCCATCTTCCAATGTCTCTTGTATGTGGAAACCACCCACATCAGTTCCCAGTAGCACATGTGATGGAACTGATTCCACTGCTGCTGAGCTTCACAGCACTCCTCAAAGCGCACTTAGCCTGTTACACACACACCACACACACACACACACACACACACACACACACACACACACACACACACACACACACACACACACACACACACACACACAAACACACACACACACCACACACACACACACACACACACCACACAAACAACCAGACACACACACACACACACACACACACACGTGACAGCAGGCCAGATTTGGAGTCTAAATACAAAATAATTTTGGTAGTAGTCAGAATTATTGATCCACACTCACAGCATCCAGGTTTCCTTTGATAACCTCAATTCGACCAGCGAAGAACAAGAAGATGGATCCCTAAAAACAACACACTATGAACTGTTTTGATGCGACAGAGTGTGTGTACAGGCCTATGCACTAAATAATTCAGAGTAGTTTCACAAAATCAATACAACTTGAATATGATTTAACTGTACACTGAGTATACCAAACATTAGGAACATTGTTGATACACACAGGAAACTGTTGAGCGTGAAAAACCGAGCAGTGTTGCAGTTCCTGACACAAACCAGTGTACCTGGCACATACCACCWTACCCCATTCAAAGGGACTTACATATTTTGTCTTGCCCAATTACCCTCTGAATGGCACAATCCATGTCTCAAGGCTTAAAAATCCTTCTTTAACCTGCCTCCTCCCCTTCACCTACACTAATTGAAGTGGATTTAACAAGTGACATCCATAAGGGATCATAGCTTTTGCCTGGATTCACCTGGTCAGTCTATATCATGGAAAGAGCAGGTGTTCTTAATGTTTTGTATACTCAGTGTACATGCTACAATGTTCTCACTGACCTTAGGATACCGTTTGAGATATGGCTGAAGGAGTTTCTCTGCATCCTCCACATCCGCTTCCCCAGTGCCTGCAAGCCACGAGGAGAAAAATACAATGTTATTTCATGTTAGTTTAAGACATTTGTGCAAGATATGACCAGGGTTTTCCTTTCCTGTAGAGGTGACCACCAACCAGAATGTGGCTAGGCTACAGTATAGAGCTTGTTTTGGCAGTTGAAAAGGTCAGTGTGGTAACATTTGATGTGTGGCAACATCAGTCTTTCTCTCACCCAGGATGAAGCTCATGAAGGTGTGGTAGCAGAGCAGCAGCATATTACACAGGAAGGACCTGAACGTCTGCCCTGCTGCGCCTTCCGTCAGCTGCTGCAAGCCAAACTCCTGCAGACACACAACACAGGAGGCTTAGCTTAGCTCAGCCCAGTCTAGTCCAGCATCTCACACGTCATCTCAGGGATACCTGTTTAACAGTAGGAGATCTACCTTATTTCCAGAGAAACCCACAAACTCCAGCAACCTGAGGGTCCGAGTGGGCAGCATGGAGATCATCTGTACACAACCCAAGAACACAGGAGTGGAAGAGTGAGAAGATGAGCCAGACACAATTACATATTGTACCAATCAGGACCATGCTTTGAGTTACACAGAGTAGCTATAGCCATAACACCCTAAACGGTCCTTCTATACAGTCTACCAGCCCAGCAAACTGGACCACAAACATTGTTGACATGAAGCATTTCCTTCACCAGGTTGAAGGCTCCCACTCCAAGCTTGACCCCGCCTTCAAAATGCCCATGATTGTCACCATGGACGTAGCTTGAGGACTGGAGGACCGTATGAAGCTCTCTGAAATACAGATATACATTCTTTACTATAGTATGAGTTGAGACATAAGGGGAATACACTATAAGGGCCATGCACTACATCAAGAGTACTTACTTATATGTCTGGTAGCTATTCCTCACTTTAATTCCTCCCTTGATGAAACTGACCATGTTTTCATCCTACAAAAACAGGGGGAAAGAAAACGTTTAAGGGTACAAAGAACAATATCATAAATGCACAATCAACTTTTAAATCTGTATCAGTGCTTCAGCGAGATAAAGAGTGTGGGTGTGTGTTGCTGATGTTGTGGTAGCAGTGGGTTACCTGAAGGAAGGTGAGTGCTGCCCTCTGCAGGAGACATTCTGCATAGCAGACTTCAGCATGGAGTTCCTCTGAGGTGAAAATGACAGCACAATTATCTTCTGACATACTGAAACCACTACATCAGCAGGAGGCTGCACAATAAACCCACAGACAAGAAACACATTTTAAACTGTATTCTCAACTACTGAACAACTAGTGAACAACCATCATGGCTTGAAGTAATGGAGTAATACATTAAAATCACTCAAAAACAGAGTATATTCTCCAGTATCACAGCAGCTGTGTTTTATTTACTTAGGAATACACAGCTATAAAAAAACATTGTTCAATTTACACTAGCGAAATGAGTGATAAGATAAGAGGCCTGTGATAAAATAATATGTCTATGTCTAAGTGGAATGTACTGAAGTAAGTATGTTTTAACTATACTAACCTTCTGTGGAGTTTCTGTTGCTAAAGGTTGACTTCTTGCGGAACCTGGGAGAGAATACACTTCATTACACTCCAAATCAAACATGCCACATTACAGTGTTTGATGAGACAGATATAGCAGTGTTTGTTCACAACAACTCAACACCAGTCTGTGGATGTGTGAGCTAAGAATCTGGGAATTAAACACATTCCTGTGCTTGGATATTGAAAAACGGTGACATGTAGTAACCACATTCAGACAGACATTGACAGAGAGTATTTCTAACTAAAATCAGGTTTCAGAATTAGATTAATAATATGGATTAAGGGAGATACACACGTATAATGAGTAGTTTACTGTGAAACATGGGAAAACATTAAAGCTCTTGTAAAAGTTGTATTTGCATAGATATCTACATTTCATGCAAATCAGTGTGACCCAGCCACATTCCATGGCTTATATTGATAAGATGTAGAGCGTCTCCCAGGTTAACACAGGGTCCTGGGCCTTTTAGCCAGGCAGATGGCTGTGTCATGGGGTTCCCCTGCCCCCCCAGGGTCTCAGAAGGTGTGGCAGGCCCAGTCCGGGAGTTTGTGTGTGTGTTCCAGCCTTTGGAAAGAAGCGTCCGTACAGGACATTTCACACACTGACTCCAGAGCTCACTGTTACAGGCCACTCAAACTCCCCCAGCCAGCAAGATCTGATAGAACCTGGGTGATATCTGCTCTGTGATTATCTCGCAGAATATGGAGCTCACCAGCCACCACAGACCAGGATGGAGATCTCCCAAAATAGCTAGAGTCCCTCCCCAGTGGAATGGCCAGGTTTATCAAGAGCCAAATGGATTTCCTCTGTATATTGTTGTTGTTCATAATACGAGAGTTAAATGAGACTTACTTTGTTAAAAACACGTGTTACACAATTCACAAAGTGGTTTCACTTGATCGGATCTTGTAGTTCCTCTCTTCATGATTGAATAGATCTAATAAGGGAGGGAGCCTTACCACCGAGTCAAAACTTTTGTTTTTGAATTTATTAAATAAAAATTACTTTGAAAATCTATATATTTTATGTGGACCCATTTTTAATGCCTCTTTTCGGCTGTATTGCTCTCTTTTTGAGAGTATGGGTTCCTTATGCGAACACCAAATGTTTTATTTGTACATGGATTTTGTTCTAGTAGAAATACATGTAGAATATTTTATAGTATTTGAACTGTATTTCTGATATTACGACATCAAGTGGCCCTTTTGGGTACTTTAGATTACCACAGGTGTCTGTAATTACCACTGGCTCACTGTGTGGCCTCATCTGTCCCACTATTGTTTGTGGAGACATGCTCTGATGAAGGTAGACTGACGTAAGCTCATCCACAATTAAAGAAATGTGCATCTAACTGGAAGGGTGCGGAGACATTTTCCTGCTCTTTGAATGTGGATCCTTTACAAATGAGCCTTACCGCTGACACACTGCCTGAGCCTCCTTCATGGTGTTACCAGCTGCCAGGATGTTCTCCGGGTCAAAGGTCATCATGGCCTGCATCTCCAGTATGGTGGCGTATGTGAGTGCATGGTACATGCTGTCTTTGGTTCTAGGAAGGGGGGGGGGAAAGACAGCACAGAAATATTCAGCTCTATTTTTAGCAACTATTGTTGCCTTCTCAAAATGCAATCAGATGACTCAACAAAAAATATTCCTTTGCACGTCTTGAAAAGAGGAGGAGCACAAGTATAGTGCCTTCAGAAAGTATTCACACCCCTTGACTTTTTCCACATTTTGTTGTGTTACAGACTGATTTTATCACTGGCATACACACAATACCCCATATCGTAAAAGTAGAATTATGTTTGTTGAAATTTTTACAAATTAATGAAAAATGAAAAGCTGAAAAAGTATTCAACCCCTTTGATATGGCAAGCCTAAATATGTTCAGAGGTAAAAATGTGCTTAACAAGTTACACCTTTTTTAGTCTTTCAGTTTTTATTGTTATTTTTTTGTTTTTATCCTCTTGTTTGTTGTGTAGTAAATATTTCATTTTTTAATTTCGTTTTTTAATGTTTTTTTCCTATGAAGCGCATTGCGTCCAAAACGTGCTATATAAATAAAGCTTGATTTGATAAAAAGTTGCATTGACTCACTCTGTGTGAAATAGTGTTTAACATGATTTTTTGAATGACTACCTCATCTCTGTACCCCACACATACAATTGTCTGTAAGGTCCCTCAGTCGAGCAGTGAATTTCAAACACAGATCCAACCACAAAGACAAGGGAGGTTTTCCAATACCTCGCAAAGAAGGGCACCTATTGGTAGATGGGTAAAAATAAAAAGGCAGACATTGAATATCCTTTTGAGCATGGTGAAGTATTAATTACACTTTGGCTGGTGTATCAATACACCCAGTCACTACAAAGATACAGGCATCCTTCCTAACTCAGTTGTAGGAGAGGAAGGAAACCGCTCAGGGATTTCACCATGAGGCCAATGGTGACTTTAAAACAGTTACAGAGTTTAATGGCTGTAATAGGAGAAAACTGAGGATGGATCAACAACATTGTAGTTACTCCACAATACAATACTATTTGACAGAGTGAAAAGAAGGAATCCTGTACAGAATAAAATATTCCAAAACATGCAAGGCACAAAAGTAAAACAAAAAAAAATGTGACAAAGAAATGAACTATATGTCCTGAATACAAAGCGTTATATTTGGGGCAAACACAACACATGACATCACTAACACTATTCATATTTTCAAGCATGGGGGTGGCTGCATCATGCAAGAACAAGGGAGTTTTTTTTTAGGATAAAAATAAATGGAAAAGAGCTAAGCAGAGGCAGAATCCTTGAGTAAAACCAGGTTCAGTCTGCTTTCCAACAGACACTGGGAGACAAATTCACTTTTCAGCAGGACAATAACCTAAAACACAAGGCCAAATATACACTGGAGTTGCTTACCAAGACAACATTGAATGTTCTTCAGTCTCCTAGTTACATTTTTGACTTAAGTCTGCTTGAAAATCAATGGCAAGATTTGTCAAGTTGATCAACAACCAACTTGACAGAGCTTGAAGAATTATAGTACAACCTAAATATTGTACAATCCAGGTGTGCAAAGTTTACCCAGAAAGACTCACAGATGTAATCACTGCCAAATGTGATTCTAACATGTATTGACTTAGGGGGTTGAATACTTATCTAATCAAGATATACTGTATTAGTGTTTAATTTTTCATATTCTTTAAAAAAAAWTTTTTTTTACAACTGTTAACATTTTTCTTCCATTTTGAGAGATTGTTGACAAAAAAAGACAATTAAATCAAATTTTAATCCCACTTTGTAACACAACGAAATGTGGAAAAAGTCAAGGGGTGTGAATCCTTTCTGAAGTATATAGTCATTGACATTCAACCGTGCATTCAACAGTGCAATACAGTGCATTCGGAAAGTATTCAGACCCCTTGACTTTTTCCACATTTTGTTACGTTAGTCTTATTCTAAAAGTGATTCGTTTTTTCCCCTCATCAATCTACACACAATATCCCATATTGACAAGGAAAAAACAGGTTTTCAGAAATGTATTAAAATGTATAAAAAAAAAAAATATGAAATATCACATTTACATAAGTATTCAGACCCTTTACTCAGTACTTTGTTGAAGCATATTTGGCAGCGAATACAGCCTCGAGTCTTCTTGGGTATGACACTACAAGCTTGGCACACCTGTATTTGGGGAGTTTTTCCCATTCTTCTCTGCAGATCGTCTCAAGCTCTGTCAGGTTGGATGGGGAGAGTCGCTGCAAAGCTATTTTCAGGTCTCTCCAGAGATGTTCGACTGGGTTCATGTCCGGGCACTGGCAAGGCCACTCAAGGACATTCAGAGACTTGTCCAGAAGCCACTCCTGCGTTGTCTTGGCTGTGTGCTTAGGGTTGTTGTCCTGTTGGAAGGTGAACCTTCAGTATGAGGTCCTGAGTGCTCTGGAGTAGGTTTTCATCAAGGATCTCTCTGTACTTTGCTCTGTTCATCTTTCCTTCGATCCTGACTACTCTCCCAGTCCCTGCCACTGAAAAACATCCCCACAGCATGATGCTACCACCACCATAATTCACCATAGGGATGGTGCCAGGTTTCCTCCAGACGTGACGCTTGGCATTCAGGCCAAAGAATCCCATCTTGGTTTCATCAGACCAGATATTCTGTGTTTCTCATGGTCTGAGAGTCCTTTAGGTGACTTTTGGCAAACTTGAAGTGGGCTGTCATGCCTTTTACTGAGGAATGGCTTCCATCTGGTCACTCTACCATAAAGGCCTCATTGGTGGAGTGCTGCAGAGATGGTTGTCCTTCTGGAAGGTTCTCCCATCTCCACAGAGGAACTCTGGAGCTTTGTCAGAGTGACCATCAGATTATTGGTCACCTCCCTGACCAAGGCCCCTCTCCCCCGATTGCTCAGTTTGGCCGGGTGGCCAGCTCCAGGAAGAGTCTTGGTGGTTCCAAACTTCTTCCATTTCAGAATGATGGAGGCCAATGTGTTCTTGGAGACCTTCAATGCCGCAGAAATGTTTTGGTACTCTTCCCCATTTCTGTGCCTCGACCCAATCCTGTCTCGGAGCTCTACGGACAATTCTTTCAACCTCATGGCTTGGTTTTTGCTCTGACATGCATTGTCAACAGTGGGACCTTATATAGACAGGTGTGCAGATTTCCAAAACTTGTCCAATTAATTGAATGTACCACAGGTGGACTCCAATCAAGTTGTAGAAGCATCTCAAGGATGATCAATGTAGCCACAATGTTTTTGGTTAGGCCCAGTGGCAACCCGTCATTCAGGGCAGGTGGAGCAGAGCCTGCCATAGAGTTATATTACAAGTGCCCTTCCAACAAGGCTAAAGATCATTGGCCACAGATAAAATCACGTCAAATCACGTTATATGTACAGACGCTTAGATTGGACTGATCATGTCAACATCTTACTTTCAAAGTCTTAGCTAGCAGTCATCATCATGAACCAAGGCGACAATCTACTGGCAAATCATTTTTAAGCCTTGTCATATGAAGAGAAATAATGAAGAGAAATTATAGATAAAACATATCGGTGCTCATTGGCCATTGGACATTAAGATTACACAAGTTGGAAATCGCAAATTCAACAATGAGTGGTTTGTAAGGAATCAGTGGCTAACTGCAAGCATTGCAAAGCAATCATTAGCCTGTTATTCAGTGGAGTGGCTGTGTGTTCCCACTATAAATCCAGAGAATGCCAGACTTTGATGACAAAGTTTGATGACAAAATTTGTCCACAAAGGACCGCCACATCACCTTCACAAGGTGAGTCCAAAAATGTATTGTATGCTGCTGCATAAATGATGTAATTTGCAAGGGAGATATGTATACTGTAGCTAAGAAAGTTATACTAAGTGTATTGTGTAGTAAGCTGTTAATAGCCCATGTGCCTCACCCTAATAATTTGGTCTATTTTCACCAACGCGGTATTGTAAAAACATTGTTCGTGGCCGGTGTGTGCTTGTTTGCAAACCTTTTTGTACAACTTTGACAGTGCTACTGATAGGAGTGATGGTGCTTGGCTTGCACGTTCAAATTCAGCAGACACAACATTCTATAATAGAATTGTGTTATTTGACGTGTCAAATTAAAAGCTTATTTAACACGTCAAAGAGAGCCAAACAGCGTTCAATGTGCCTCACCCTAATAATTTGGTCGATTTTCACCTCTTAATTTCACCTACTTTTCTGACTTGGTGGTGCACATGTAGCCAATAACCTGTTTTAGAGAAATGTAATCATCGAATATTGTAAGAGCTTTCATTGTCTTTTTATATGACCCATTTATTTATCCTACGGTTCTGACTTGTTGTACAGGGAATACACTGTAAGAACGGCCCATGTTCTGAATTCTGTCACTGTACAAAAGTGCTGAACAAATAGTTATATTGACTACGTCCGTCGTCGCTCGCTCATTAATGTCTTAATCGAAATTACGGATTGCCTCTTATCCGCTTGTTGTCCCCTCATGCTATAGTTTGCACATCTCAATTGTCAGTAGAAACCACATTTATTTAATTGTTTAAGCAAGTCAGCCATATCAGCTATGTTTTTTTTAAAGGCAGTAAATGAGGCTGAATGAACTGTTTCGCTGCCAGACAAGGCTCAGCTGATAGCCAGGTGTAGCAGTGATAAGGTGTTGGGACTGCTGTTGGGACTCTGCTGTTGGGATAGCTTTATGTAGGCCCTAACAGTTTGTGGGAAGCGTTTGTCACCGTTATAGTGCAATTCATGTATTGTTAAGTGTTGTGGCTTTGCTGGCATGTTCCCACTTTTTTTTTTTTTTTTTTTTTGCACGACCAAGATTTATATGCTAAAATCGCCACTGGTTAGGCCTATTGATTAGCGATTGTCAAGGATGCAAAGAAATTCCAAAACATGTGTGGAGTTTTTAGTTAAGATTATTTCTTTACATAAGCTGTTTATTCGATTGTAGGGTTTGAATAGCATGAGAAGACACCAACATAGGGTTCAAAATCTATTCTAGCTCTTAAAGGGGCAGTAGCTGTCACGGCTGTCGAATGAAGAGGACCAAAGCGCAGCGTGGTGAGCGTACATATTCCTTTTATTTAGAAATTACGCCGACAAAAACAATAAACAAAACAACCGTGAAGCTTAAGGGCTATGTGCCACAAACAAAGTTAACTTCCCACAAAGAAAGGAGGGAAAAGGGCTACCTAAGTATGGTTCCCAATCAGAGACAACGATAGACAGCTGTCCCTGATTGAGAACCATACCCGGCCAAAACATAGAAATACAAAATCATAGAAAAACAAAACATAGAATGCCCACCCCAAATCACACCCTGACCAAACCAAATAGACATAAAAAGGCTCTCTAAGGTCAGGGCGTGACAGTAGCCTACATTGGGTGTAAAATTTTCGATTACAGTATTATTTAATCCGCAGTTATTCTTCAGCTATTTATTCTGTTACCAATAATATTTACATGTTAATAGTATCTTCTGATTACAATTATTATGTCTCATCTTTTAACTAAATGCAATCTATTAGCTTCAAAAATATAAGTACGTATATCTAGCTGTCGAATAACACATTCTGATGGAATAGCTTGTCCCGCATTTGTAAAAACCCAGAGTGCATTGAGAGAATGTAGGAAAAAGATCTTGGTTTCAATTGTAAATATAGCAATGTGAATGCAAAGAGGACGGACCACAAAATAGGTGAACAGGCAAAAGAGTTGAGTCCTCATTCAAAGCCAAGGGCAGTGTGAATACAAAGAGAACAAAGTTATTTTGCTATATTTTTACCCGAGAGTTCACTTTAAAGAGAACTATATGTGAAAATACCCTAAGTTATAATATGTTCTCTTGGAAACAGGCCCAAGTTAAGTCCCTGAATGTGACACTGCAGGTCTGACAATGCACACCCAAGAGTGCTGGTCTGACTGGTTCCCAGAAAGTTCCACCATAGTCAAAGTAGCTATGAGACAATGCAGGTGCGACAGAAGTCTCTTAACTGGAATGTTGCATGTCTGCATGCCTGACATTTGACTGCCATTGACCACAAAACAACTAATGGGACTACCGAGAGGACTTCTGGACAGAAATAAGCAGCATTTACAAAATCATTAGTCTATTAGCCACAAGATGAGTAGTGTCGTCCTGGGCACCTTACCTATCAAAAATAAAGTTTAGCTTTTTGTGTGACTCACTTTCACGATGTGTAAATATACACTTTATCATCAAATGTATGTCACATCAAAAACCATACACATTTTATTTAAAAGGAAGACATAAATCAAGAGATATTTAGTCATGAGAAAGTGCAGAATGGTAAAAACAGGCCATGAATTGGGATGTTTGTGCCTGCTGCCTAGCTTCTGTTGTTGACTGTTGTGGAGATAGACAAGTGAAGCATGGAGGAGGAGGTGTGATGGTGCTTTGCTGGTGACACTGTCAGTGATTTATTAAGAATTCAAGACACACTTAACCAGCATGGCTACCACAGCATTCTACAGTGATACGCCATCCCATCTGGTTTGCGCTTAGTGGAACTATCATTTGTTTTTCAACAGAACAATGACCCAACACACATCCAGGCGGTGTAAGGTCTATTTGACCAAATGGAGAGTGATGGAATGCATCAGATGATCTGGCCTCCATAATCACCCGACCTCAACCCAATTGAGATGATTTGAGATGAGTTGGACTGCAGAGTGAAGGAAAAGCAGCCAACAAGTGCCTAGCATATGTGGGAACTCCTTCAAGACTGTTGGAAAAGCATTCCAGGTGAAGCTGGTTGAGAGAATGCCAAGACTGTGCAAAGCTGTCATCAAGGCAAAGGGTGGCTACTTTGAAGAATCTCAAATATAAAATATATATTTTATATGTAGTAACCAAAACACTTTTTTGGTTACTACATGATTCCATATGTGTTATTTCATAGTTTATGTCTTCACTATTACTCTACAATGTAGAAAATAGTACAAATAAAGAAAAAGCCTTGAATGAGCAGTTGTGTCCAAACTTTTGACTGGTACGGTTTATGAATAAACATTAAGAAAGTTACCATAGATTGCCATATATTACCTGTTATTTACCAAAATTACAGAAGAATGTTGAACACCAAATGAGACGGAGCCTGGCTAGGCGATTACGCTACACCCTTTGTCTGAACATGTGTGTTCCATCTCTACATATTTCTCAGTATAGATGGACAGCCCCTCCCTCACCTTTCACGATGTATACACTATCAACAGTTCCATGCCTAGTGTACAACACTCACATATAGTGTGGTGGCTAATTTCTTTACTATCAAATGAGGAGAGACAAACGTATCACACAAGTCAGAGTTATACTTCAACTAAATCTTTATTCACTTATTAAATAAGGGACCAGGTCAATACAACACACACATATAAAGTGAATCGATTGAGTGCTCTACGATAATGATGGCTGGTCGATGAATCACCCTCAGATGATTCGTTGAGAGCCCCGAGACAAAGGTACAAAGGTCTTTTATAGCCAAGATACACCCCCTTCAGTCTACATGACAAACAATAGATGTATGGAATGGGTCACAAGGTTAAGATTTGTTTGAAAGATACTTATAATTCACAGCCGACAGTATCTGATGTAAAAACCTCTCATTGTGTACAAACCAGGGTCTGGCCCCGAGTCATCTCTTCCTGGTACCTTCCAGTCAGGCACACATACACTAATCATGCTATGGAATGCGGTCTTGTTAGGTTTATCCCCAATCCATTGTAAAACCACTGTCAGTGTTAAATCTCCCAGAGGCCCACTTTCAGTTCACAGACCCAATAGAGTTATATGAACCCTCTATTCTGTTGCATAAACAACAATTTAATGCAATAACAGTATTATAACAATCTTGACATTTCTCTCACAATAGTTGTCAGGAATGAGGTGGGACTGGCAAGTCCTTGATTGGGATAGGACAATTACGTAAGGCCCGCTGCTGTTCCTGCCCAGTATGCATGTTTGTACAGGTAAATAGTAGCTTCAGAGAGCAGAAGGCAATGCATCATTTTACTGTCTAATCAGAAACGCTAAAGCTGTGAAATGAAAAGCATGACGCTGGCTGTTTTGATGTCATTGCAGTGCCTTTTCCCTCTTTCAAGCCTTTGTCTGTGTTGCTATGTACAGTGGGGAGAACAAGTATTTGATACACTGCCGATTTTGCAGGTTTTCCTACTCACAAAGCATGTAGAGGTCTATAATTTTTTTATCATAGGTACACTTCAACTGTTAGGGACGGAATCTTTAAAAAAAATCCAGAAAATCACATTGTATGATTTTTAAGTAATTAATTTGCATTTTATTGCATGACATAAGTATTTGATACATCAGAAAAGCAGAACTTAATATTTGGTACAGAAAACCTTTGTTTGCAATTACAGAGATCATACGTTTCCTGTAGTTCTTGACCAGGTTTGCACACACTGCAGCAGGGATTTTGGCCCACTTCTCCATACAGACCTTCTCCAGATCCTTCAGGTTTGGGGCTTCGGTGGGCAATATGGACTTTCAGCTCCCTCCAAAGATTTTCTATTGGGTTCAGGTCTGGAGACTGGCTAGGCCACTCCAGGACCTTGAGATGCTTCTTACGGAGCCACTCCTTAGTTGCCCTGGCTGTGTGTTTCGGGTCGTTGTCATGCTGGAAGACCCAGCCACGACCCATCTTCAATGCTCAAGATACCCCAAGACTCGCGATAAATGGCCTCATCCATCCTCCCCTCAATACGGTGCAGTCGTCCTGTCCCTTTGCAGAAAAACATCCCCAAAGAATGATGTTTCCACCTCCATGCTTCACGTTTGGGATGGTGTTCTTGGGGTTGTACTCATCCTTCTTCTTCCTCCAAACACGGGAGTGGAGTTTAGACCAAAAAGCTCTATTTTTGTCTCATCAGACCACATGACTTCTCCCATTCCTCCTCTGGATCATCCAGATGGTCATTGGCAAACTTCAGACGGGCCTGGACATGCGCTGGCTTGAGCACGGGGACCTTGCGTGCGCTGCAGGATTTTAATCCATGACGGCGTAGTGTGTTGTTTTCTTTGAGACTGTGGTCCCAGTCTCTTCAGGTCATTGACCAGGTCTGCCGTGTAGTTCTGGGCTGATCCTCACCTTCCTCATGATCATTGATGCCTCACGAGGTGAGATCTTGCATGGAGCCCAGACCGAGGGTGATTGACCGTCATCTTGAACTTCTTCCATTTTCTAATAATTGCGCCAACTGTTGTTCTCACCAAGCTGCTTGCCTATTGTCCTGTAGCCCATCCCAGCCTTGTGCAGGTCTACAATTTTATCCCTGATGTCCTTACACAGCTCTCTGGTCTTGGCCATTGTGGAGAGGTTGGAGTCTGTTTGATTGAGTGTGTGGACAGGTGTCTTTTATACAGGTAACGAGTTCAAACAGGTGCAGTTAATACAGGTAATGAGTGGAGAACAGGAGGGCTTCTTAAAGAAAAACTAACAGGTCTGTGAGAGCCGGAATTCTTACTGGTTGGTAGGTGATCAAATACTTATGTCATGCAATAAAATGCAAATTAATTACTTAATCTTAATTATCTTAATTGTCTCTCACAGTTGAAGTGTACCTATGATAAAAATTACAGACCTCTACATGCTTTGTAAGTAGGAAAACCTGCAAAATCGGCAGTGTGTCAAATACTTGTTCTCCCCACTGTACATAAAGTAGCTCATGAACATCTGGCTGTTTGATGAAATGTACAGTACCGGTCAAAAGTTTGAGATTCTTCAAGGTAGCCACCCTTTGCCTTGATGACAGCGTTGCACAATCTTGGCATTCTCTCAACCAGCTTCATGAGGATGTTACCTGGAATGCATTTCAATTAACAGGTGTGCCTTGTTAAAAGTTAATTTGTGGAATTGATTTCCTTAATGCATTTCAGCCAATCAGTTGTTGTGACAAGGTAGGGGTGGTATACAGAAGATGGCCCTATTTGGTAAAAGACCAAGTCCATATTATGGCAAGAACAGCTAAAAAAAGAAAAGCGAAATGACAGTCCATCATTACTTTAAGACATGAAGGTCAGTCAGTCCAGAAAATGTCCAGTTTCTTCAAGTGCAGTCCCCCCATAAATAAGTAGGTGTGTCCAAACTTTTGACTGGTACTGTATAGTTAATCAAATAATCAAATTTTATTGGTCACACACATGGTTAGCAGATGTTATTGCGAGTGTAGCGAAATGCTTGTGCTTCTAGTTCCGACAGTGCAGTAATATCTAACAAGTAATCTAACAATTCCACCACAACTACCTAATACACACAAATCTAAGTAAAGGGATGGAATAAGAATATATACATATAAATATATGGATGAGCGATGACCGAGCGGCAGTCTGATGGCCTTGAGATGGAAGCTGTTTTTCAGCCTTTCAGTCCCAGATTTGATGCACCTGTACTGACCTCGCCTTCTGGATGGTAGCGGGGTGAACAGGCAGTGGCTCGGATGGTTGTTGTCCTTGATGATCTTTTTGGCCTTCCTGTGACATTGTGTGCTGTAGGTGTACCGGAGGGCTGGTAGTTTTCCCCCGGTGATGCGTTGGGCAGACCGCACCACCCTCTGGAGAGCCTTACGGTTGTGGGCGGTGCCGTTGCCGTTGAGACCCTGGGCCTCAAGCTTAATGATGAGCTAGGAGGGTACTATGGTGTTGAATGCTGAGCTGTAGTCAATGAACAGCATTCTTACATAGGTATGCCTCTTGTCCAGATAGGATAGGGCAATGTGCAGTGTGGACCTATTGGGGCGGTATGCAAATTGAAGTGGGACTAGGGTGGCAGGTAAGGTGGAGGTGATATGATATGATCCTTGACTAGTCTCTCAAAGCACTTCATGATGACAGAAGTGAGTGCTGCGGGGAGATAGTAATTTAGTTCTGTTACCTTTGCCTTCTTGGGTACAGGAACAATGGTGGCCATCTTGAAGCATGTGGGGACAGCAGACTGGGATAGGGAGAGATTGAATATGTCCGTAAACACACCAGCCAGTTGGTCTGCACATGCTCTGAGGACGCGGCTAGGGATGCCAGCCTTGCGAGGGTTAACACAATTAAATGTCTTACTCACGTCGGCCACGGAGGAGAGCCCACAGTCCTTGGTAGCGGGCCGCGTTGGTGGCACTGTATTATCCTCAAAGCGGGCAAAGAAGGTATTTAGTTTGTCTGGAAGCAAGACGTCGGTGTACGTAACGTGGCTGGTATTCTTTTTGTAGTCTGATTGACTGTAGACCCTGCCACATACGTCTTGTGTCTGAGCCGTTGAATTGCGACTTCACTTTGTCCRTAAACCGTCATTTTGCTTGTTTGATTGGCTTGCGGAGGGAATAACTACACTGTTTTTATTCGGCCATATTCCCAGTCATCTTTCCATGGTGTAATGCGGTGGTTTGCGCTTTCAGTTTTGCGCGAATGCCGCCATCTATACACGGTTTCTGGTTAGGGTAGGTTTAAATAGTTACAGTGGGTACAACATCTCCAATGCACTTCCTTATGAACTCACTCAACAAATCAGCGTATAGATCGATATTATTCTCGATATTAGGCTGCCCGGAACATTTCCCAGTCCACGTCATCAAAACAATCTTGAAGCATGGATTCCGATTGGTCAGACCAGCGTTGAATAGTTCTAGTCATGGGTACATCCTGTTTGAGTTTCTGCCTATAGGAGGAGAAAAATGGAGTCGTGGTCAGATTTGCCGAAGGGAGGGCGGGGGAGGGCCTTGTATGCATCGCAGAAGTTAGAGAAGCAGTGATCCAGTGTATTGCCCGCACGAGTGCTACAATCAATATGCTGATAGAATTTAGGTAGCCTTGTTCTCAAATTTGCTTTGTTAAAATCCCCAGGTACAATAAATAAATGCAGTCTCGGGATATATGGTTTCCAGTTTGCAAAGAGTCCAGTGAAGTTCCTTGAGGGCCGTCGTGGTATTGGCTTGAGGGGGGATATTCATGGCTGTGACAATAACCAACGAGAATTCTCTTGGGAGATAATATGGTCAGCATTTGATTGTGAGGAATTCTAGGTCAGGTGAACAAAAGGACTTGAGTTGCTGTATGTTTTTACGATTACACCATAAGTCGTTAAAACATACATTATATTGCTGTGTTCATCAATCTGTGATATGGAAGGGCAGACCCCACAGTATAAACATACTCTCTGCATTATTACAAGTGTTAAGTATATGGGAGAAAGCCTGCCACTTTGTGTGCTCACTGCTCTGCAGAGGTTCTGGAATATACCTGGCCCAATTTACTGCGTCAGTACAATACATCAGCCTGAGGGGAGGGGAAGGAGGGAGAGAGGGAAGAAGAGATGGAGAGAGAGAGAGAGAGAGACATTGCTATTTCAGCACCACAGGCTTTCTCTACAGMTTTTTTTCCTTCCATAGATTTTCTCTTATCATTGTTCTACCACACAATGCTGTGTAAACCTATGCTCAACAAACACATTAGGTAATATTACACACTAGGATTCTGATGACGTGGAGGCTTTCTTGAGGCTTTTCTCACAAAGGTTTTCTTGGAATAGCAAACAAAGGAAGCCATAGGGAAGTTTAAGTGCCTACACCTTTGCTCTGCCTAAACAACTCAGTCTACCATCACTCCCCTTGTCTCGCCCCAGGGTGACAGCTGACAGAATATGCCAAGACTTGGAGAGATTAATTGTATACATAGACTAGGCAACCATGTATTCAGAACGAAGACAGGATATCAACATTGGGAACTGAAAGGGATTAAGTACATCTATTGAGTTGTGAAACAGTGAAAGGATGGGAAATGGAAGACACAGTAGGGAGGGCTGGAGAGAAACTGGGACTTGGGATTGGCCAAAGAAGAGAAAAGATTGAATGTTGAGAAGGCCATGATAATGGAGGAGAAAATTCGCAGAGGAAATTTAAGAAACCTGATGATGGTGTGTTTGAACACAATGCTGAATGGGTGTCAAACAGGAGAGGTGGTGATATTTATGAAACTAGCACAGAGTGTACATTGTAGCACCAGTCACATTGTGTATTACCACCAGCCACCTGTGTGGACACACATTACCAGGGTACAGGTCTCACCTGCAGCGAAGCCTGGACAGGGCCTCATCAAAGTCATTCCTCAGGAACAGGTCCATTGCTGCCATGCAGTCCTCCAGGGCCAAAGACAGGTCCGACTTCTTGGACCTGAGACACAGAAAAGGGGTAAAGGGGACAGAGAGAGATGAAGCATTGGTCAATTAAGTACCTACCCATTGCTTTTCAGTGCAGGACCTAAATGTTAGAATAACACATTATATTCTTGACATCCCCTCAGAACAGAAAATAATTTACCTCTGATAAATTAGGTTTACATTGTTGAATGAAAGAAGCTGATTACTGCCAACTTCCCAGTGGACCTAAATATATTATATTATTTTATGAATGAACCCCAGGACAAAACCTATGTATTTGTTCATGTCAACTAGGTGACATGTCTGAGTTCTATGTAGAGTAGCAGCCTGTAGAGTAGCATGACACAGCTTTAACGACAAAGGAGCACTTCACTGGCTATCTACAGTAACGGATATCTTTAAAAAGAGCCACGTCACTTATTTTCTCTTCCAGGCAGCTCTGGTGCAGTGCCCCTGTTCTGTTTTCAGTGGGGGGGGGCAAGAGGAACACGGACAACCTCCAAACGTTCTGTGAGGAGTGTAGGTCATGATATTGTCCCACTTCCCCACCCAATCTGAGCAGGCTTTTACACTGAACAGAAATATAAACGCAACACGTAAAGTGTTGGTCCCATGTTTCATGAGCTGAAATAAAAGATCCCAGAAATGTTCCATATGCACAAAAAGCTTTTTTCTCTCAAATTTTGTGCACAAATTTGTTTACATCCCTGTTAGTGACCATTTGTCCTTTGTCAAGATAATCCATCCACCTGACAGGTGTGGCATATCAAGAAGCTGATTAAACAGCATGATCATTACACAGGTGCACCTTGTGCTGGGGACAATAAAAGGCTATTCTAAAATGTTCAATTTTGTCACACAACGCAATGCCACAGATGTCTCAAGTTGAGGGAGCGTGCAATTGGCATGCTAACTGCAGGAATGTCCACCAGAGCTGTTGCCAGATAATTGAATGTTCATTTCTCTACCATAAGCCGCATCCAACGCTGTTGTAGAGAATTAGGCAGTACATCCAACCGGCCTCACAACCACAGACCACGTGTAACCACTCCAGCCCAGGACCTGCACATCTGGCATCTTCACCTCTGGGATCGTCTGAGACCAGCCACCTGGACAGCTGATGAAATTGTGGGTTTGCACAACCAAACCAACCAAACTGTGGGTTTGCACCACACAACCAACCAAACTCATCTGTGTGGTCGTCCTCCTCACCAGGGTCTTGACATGACTGCAGTTTGGCGTCGTAACCGACATAAGTGGGAAAATGCTCACCTTTGATGGCCACTGTCATGCTGGAGATGTGTGCTCTTCACGGAGTAATAACGGTTTCAACTATTCCGGGCAGATGATATGACGTCGTGTAGGCGAGCGGTTTGCAGATGTCACCGTTGTGAAGAAGAATGCCCTATGGTGGTGGTGGGGTTATGGTATGGGCAGGCGTAAGCTACACACAACGAACACAATTGCATTTTATCGATGGCAATTTGAATGCACAGAAATACCGTGACGAGATCCTGAGGCCCATTGAGGTGCCATTCATCCGCCACCATCACCTCATGTTTCAGCATGATAATGCACAGCCCCATGTCGGAAGGATCTGTAAACAATTCCTGGAAGCTGAAAATGTCCCGGTTCTTACATGGCCTGCATGGAAGAACATATTTTGGATACTCTGGATCGAAGTGTACCACGGCGTGTTCCAGTTCCTGTCAATATCCAGCAACTTCACACAGCTATTGAAGAGGAGTGGAACAACATTCCACAATCAGCCTGATCAACTCTATGCAAAGGAGAAGTCACGCTGCATGAGGCAAATGGTGGTCACACCAGATACTGACTGGTTCTCTGATCCACTCCCATAATTTTTTTTTAAAGGTATCTGTGACCAACCGATGTATATCTGTATTCCCAGTCATGTGAAATCCATAGATTAGGGCCTAATTTATTTATTTCAATTGACTGATTTCCTTATTTGAAATTGTTGCATGTTGCATTTATATTGTTGTTCAGTGTACATGGTTTTCACTGCATCTACTATTGAGTGTTCTTTTACTGTCATCGGCCTAACGCTAGATTTTTCTTATCTGACAAGATTAGATTCTTTTCACTGTTTCTTCAGTGAGCTGCTTTCTCGTTCGCTCGGCATCAAATTACAGGTCTTTCAAATGGGTGATTTAAGAAAAAAATAAGTGGAGGTTCACCACATCTTTTAATATGAAGCTAGAATCTTCATCCAAACAAATCTCTGTTGGTGATGTCAAGACTCCTCTCCATTAAAAACAATAGAGCACTATGTACAGTTGAAGTCAGAAGTTCACATACACCTTAGCCAAATACATTTAAACTCAGTTTTTCACCATTTCTGACATTTAATCCTAGTAAAAATTCCCTGTCTTAGGTCAGTTAGGATCACCACTTTATTTTAAGAATGTGAAATGTCAGAATAATAGTAGAGAATTATTTCTTTCAGCTTTTATTTCTTTCATCACATTCCCAGTGGGTCAGCAGTTTACAAACACCCAATTGGTATTTGGTAGCATTGCCTTTAAATTGTTTAACTTGGGTCAAATGTTTTGGGTAGCCTTCCAAAAGCTTTCCACAAAAAGTTGGGTGAATTTTGGCCCATTCATCCTGACAGAGCTGGTATAACTGTGTCAGGTTTGTAGGCCTCCTTGCTCGCACACGCTTTTTCAGTTCTGCCAACAAATTTTCGATAGGATTGAGGTCAAGGCTTTGTGATGGCCACTCCAATACCTTGACTTTGTTGTCCTTAAGCCATTTTGCCACAACTTTGGAAGTATGCTTGGGGTCATTGTCCATTTGGAAGACCCATTTGTGACAAAGCTTTAACTTCCTGACTGATGTCTTGAGATGTTGCTTCAATATATACACATAATTTTCCTGCCTCATGATGCCATCTATTTTGTGAAGTGCAACAGTCCCTCCTTCAGCAAAGCACCCCCACAACATGATGCTGCCACCCCAGTGCTTCACGGTTGGGATGGTGTTCCTTCGGCTTGCAAGCCTCCCCCTTTTTCCTCCAAACATAACGATGGTCATTATGGCCAAACAGTTCTATTTTTGTTTCATCAGCCCAAAGAACATTTCTCCAAAAAGTGTGATCTTTGTCCCCATGTGCAGTTTCAAACCGTAGTCTGGCTTGATGACGGTTTTGGAGCAGTGACTTCCTCCTTGCTGAGTGACCTTTCAGGTTATGTCGATATAGGACTAGTTTTACTGTGGATATAGATACTTTTGTACTTGTTTCCTCCAGCATCTTCACAAGGTCCTTTGCTGTTGTTCTGGGATTGATTTGCACTTTTCGCACCAAAGTACGTTCATCTCTAGGAGACAGAACGTGTCTCCTTCCTGAGTGGTATGACTGCTGTGTGGTCCCATGGTGTTTATACTTGCGTACTACTGTTTGTACAGATGAATGTGGTACCTTCAGGCATTTGGAAATTGCTCTCAAGGATGAACAAGACTTGTGGAGGTCTACAATTTATTTTCTGAGGTCTTGGCTGATTTCTTGCGATTTTCTCATGAGGTCAAGCAAAGAGGCACTGAGTTTGAAGGTAGGCCTTGAAATACATCCACAGGTACACCTCCAATTGACTCAAATTATGTCAATTAGCCTAACAAAAGCTTCTAAGGCCATGACATAATTTTCCGGAATTTTCCAAGCTGTATAAAGGCACAGTCAACTTAGTGTATATAAACTTCTGACCCACTGGAATTGTGATACAGTTAATTATAAGTGAAATAATCTCTCTGTAAACAACTGTTGAAAAAATTACTTGTGTCATGCATAAAGTATATGTCCTAACCGACTTGCCAAAACTATAGTTTGTTAACAAGAAATTTGTGCAGTGGTTGAAAAACGAGTTTTAATGACTCCAACATTAAGTGTATGTAAACTTCCAACTTCAACTGTACTTTCATTGATTAACATTTTTTATGTTTGTTTACAACAGATATTTACTGGTACAGAAAGGATCTGTACCTTTGAAGCCACGGTGTGACCTCAATAACATTTCATAAAAAGTTCCAAGAAAGCTGTCCAAAGTTATACCTAGAAAGACACAGCAACAATTTGGCTGAGGCCTCTGAAGTTCACAAAAAAGTGGGGGTTCGTCACACTATTTGCCAAAATGTACCATAGCTAAACCACCCCAAGCTTAACAGTCCCAAAGTCGACATAATGTCTTCTCAGCTAATTGGGCTCATGGACACAATGTATTGAACCAAACAATGGAGTCTGGCTGACATAACTGAGGAGAATCTCTACAATGAAGACGGCTAACTGACATCCCTTTACATTCCTGCAGATCAGTGATACAGAGGACTTCTTTATGCTAGACCAGGGCAACATTGATGGGGTGGGAACCACAAAAAAATCTGAATTCATCATTAGGGGCAGAAGTGGCTCGCGGGTCTGTTCAACCCCATCCATACCCACACATGCAGTGTGTGCCACCCTTTGGGTGCCCAAATGGGGCCCCACCTTGTGAGCCAAACATTTTAGCGGTCCTGCTCTTGACAGCGGAGATTTCTTTTTAAATTACAGCAAGTTTCCTGTAGTTCTACACATTTTGCCATGGGCGGAGAAAAGATTTAGCAATTTTATAATTAATTTAATGCAATTCTACTAATTTTGTCATGAGACGAAGAGAAAAATTAGCAGTTTTACAGCTAATTTACTGCAATTCTACACCTTCTGCCATAGGGTGGAGAGAAATGTTTACAGGTTTTAGTATGAAATCTGAGTGAAAGTGACTAACAAAATCAAAGGGGAGCCCCACGCTCTGTAATTCGACCATGACAACTACAAGTTTAGATAGCTGGCTAGACTAACTTAACAATCTAAAAAACAAAAATTCTGACATGGGCTAATTACATTTACATTTAAGTCATTTAGCAGACGCTCTTATCCAGAGCGACTTACAAATTGGAAAGTTCATACATATTCATCCTGGTCCCCCCGTGGGGAATGAACCCACAACCCTGGCGTTGCAAGCGCCATGCTCTACCAACTGAGCCACACGGGACCACTGACAGTCACTAATTGAGTGACTGTCAGTGACTGACATAAGAGGAAAAATTTTAGATGCGCAAACAAATTCCGAAATTGCACCTTAAGTACTATTCTAACTCAACAGTAAGTTGAGACCGCAATTGAGTTCCCGCAACTGAGTTTCTATATTTCCTAAATGAATCCACGGGCCTACAAAATAATGTGCCGCCAGTTGCCCATCCCTGTGCTAGACCATGGTTGAAATTTCTCAAACTATAATGAGTCCACTTGGGATCATATGGAACAACAAGCCTGTATTTCCACTCATTCACAGGCTAATGACATGGGGATGACCATACCATCCATCCAACCTATGACCAGCACCAGCCTGTAACTTCCTGCTCACTAACACACAGTGATGAATGTCAGCGCAACACAGACAGTCTAGGGCCTAATACTATCACACACAGTCATGAACATATTCAATTCACTTAGTTATAATGAAATGTATAAGCAATACCTGAAAAGTAATGCGGTATAAAGATGCAGAAAGATGGATGCATTCTAGTAGCTTCTGTATTTCCATCTAAAAGGTCCATAAGGCCCAGTTTCAAATCAGTTGCTACAATCAGTACACCACCTTTAATAAAATGTGATATTTCTTATTGAATAAAGAAAACCTGCTGACGCACATAAAAAATGTCAAGTGACTTGGCTGTTATGTTGGAGAGCTAGTTAAGTTGTTTATCAGACCAAAGATAGCAAACTTGTCCAGCAGAAAGTACAGATGTAAATCGGACAACTCAAGAAGACTTGTTCAAGAGACAGTGCTAAAGCAGGACAATGTAGTTTAACATTGGCCTATTGGCTACTATGGCCATTTGAATGAACATAGCACACTTATAAAGACGGTTAACCATAAACTCAATAGGGGAATAATGTAGGTGGGTCTGAGAAATGGCATGATAATGTACACATAATGGAGGCCATTGTTTCCTGAAAGGTTGTACATAGTATACATCCAGATAATTAATGAATTGAAGTCAGCAACTCTGTGATGCTGATTTCTTTTGAGGGAAACTTGAACACAAAACACAAACACAAAGATAGAGTGACAAAACATAGCTTTATCTGCCTTCCTCCTGAATTCTTTCACCAGTGTTATTTTCCATTGAATTAAAGTACTGGAGGCTGAGTAACAGAAAGGCAAACAAAGCACTACAGCAGTAAAACAAGCTGCTCCTAAACACAATGAAGTCATGAGACAAAAGAGATGAGGTGGATCTTTAAAAAACCTGTCAAGTTTTACTGGATACAGCTCAATTAAAAATCCTATCTTATTTCAATCACAGTCAAAAACAGAAATGGTTAATAGTGACAGTATATCACATTCAAAGAGACACACACACACACACACACACACACACACACACACAAAACCACAAACTCAGCATCTCTCTGTTTACTTCAACACATTGTCAGTACCTATCACTTCACCACGCAGCAGTATCTACATAACTCTTACCCGTTTGATAGAGTTTCTGCTTCTCCTGACATTTTCATCTGGCAGACAGAGTACTAGAGGGAAGTAAAGACAGCAAACGCAGAAGATAATTGACTATCTCTGGCTCAGGCCTTTCCAGCAGCGCAGCCCGACACACACACACACACACACAAAACCACAAACTCAGCATCTCTCTGTTTACTTCAACACATTGTCAGTACCTATCACTTCACCACGCAGCAGTATCTACATAACTCTTACCCGTTTGATAGAGTTTCTGCTTCTCCTGACATTTTCATCTGGCAGACAGAGTACTAGAGGGAAGTAAAGACAGCAAACGCAGAAGATAATTGACTATCTCTGGCTCAGGCCTTTCCAGCAGCGCAGCCCGACACACTGTCTCCTTCTGGCAACAGCAGCAGCAGCAGCAGGCAGGCGAGGGGAGGAAGAACGCAGCTCTTAATAAGATTGGGATGACTATCACACGTAGGGAAACTAAACATCTTCCACCCCCCAACTCTCTGCCTCCAAACACACATGCATACACACTCTATCGCTCTCACACACACAGTCCCTAATCTCTCCTCCTATCCCACCTCTTCCCATCATCACACTCACGCTACACACTGCAGTCGCCTCACTGATTGGCTGAGGCAGTGGCAGGGCTGGCCTAGCCGCACAGGACTCCAGTCAAATGATAAACAAAAATCATACACAAAATTAACTATGCAGCACAGATAAGAGGTACCCTGGCTATTACATCAACCGAAGAGGACAGGCAACCGCACTCAGACGATCAAAAATCTAAAAAATATTCAGGTACTAATTCAGATGACTGAATATATTTAATAGAAGATTTCAAAATCCATCAGTAAGATTCCGTACAGAGATGTAAAGTGACTTCATGCCGGTGAGAGGAAGAGTCCTGCGAAGAAGGAAGCCTTTACTGCAGTGACTCAGGCTAACTACTGCAGCAGCACAGACACACTGCCCACTATAACAGAGCCAGTAGGACAGAGCCAGTAGGACGCTGTGTAGCGCTTAGGAGAGATGAGTACCATTGAGACCCAGTAATTACACCACAGCCAATCGCTCTGAAAGTGAATGACCCATGAAAGGAGCCAGCCACTTATCAGAATGAGCTCTCAGACAGCTGTCTACATGTAGGTCATAGAGGAGAAGTGATCTGCAACATGGTAAATCTGTAAATCTCAAGACACAGGAAAGAGGTCCGCTCATGCACACACACACACACTTACAGTGTTCTATTAGCTTTCTCTCTGACATCTGTTAAGCTGAATCAGTTGAGGTTTTTAAATCTATGAGCACTAGGACAACATCTAGAGGTTCAATTTAGTCCAAAAACATTTTTGGGCTCCTGCTCTTTTTGCTTCAGTGGAATTGTTTTCTGTTATACATGATCATGGGAAAGCAATTTATTTCAGGGACAGCTCCACCTTCAATCATGTGATGTCAATAAAACAACAGCCTTCTTTCCACATGTGAGAGGCATTGGTGAGAGGTGAGAGGCATGGAAATCTAATGATATCTCTATGGATGAGAAGAAAGGCTCGTCTTCCTCTTGGTCAATCCCTGCCTTGACCGGAGCTGAGATTGCCAGTTTTAATGGCATCCTTATCTGAATTATTGATATATTGAACAGCAGGAAGGAGCGATGTCACTGCCCCCCCCCACTGACTGCTAACTGTCAATAGCCTTTCCACAAACTAATCAATCCTGTATATCACTCAGCCATCAGCCATTGACTCTGAGACTTACGTGTTTGATGCTTCTGTGGTGTTGAGTGCCTCTTTGTTGTCTGGTAACTGTAACCTGAAACGGGGGCAGAATTGAGGCCATTTAGAAAAAAAGGTGAGCACAAGGTATGGAAACGATTTGAATAGGTACTATTGTGTGAGTAACGTAATATTGTAACCCATAGAAATCTTGACACCGAAAAATACTTTCAGTGCAGGGGCAGATTTACCAAAATGTAATATGTATCATGAACAAAGACAAAGTACAAATGTAATTCAGTTACTCTGTTGTCAAACATGCCTAGGGGACCGAAGTTGAAAGATCATTGTTTCTAAGAAATACAGCTGGGAAAACTTACTTGAAATCTGTGAGGATGGGGTCAAGTTCTGTACTGTTTATGACGGACAACCTAGAAGCAAACCATGCTGTTATAAAATGTTTATATTAATCAAATCCCAATCAATGCCTTGGCATAATGATGATAAATATATATTTCACAGAAACTGTTCCATGTTTTTCATGTAAACTTACAGTGTTGGGGAGCCATTGGGGTCGGCTGAGATTTCTTTCGCCTGCAGGGCGTCCCTAGGGTCACAGTATAACAGACAGAACAGTAAGTACTAGGGATGTGTCTCATTTACCAATGCTGAGATTGCCAATGATAATACAAGGCCGATACTGTAGATGCTATTCTTTGGAGCCATTTACCATTATAGTTTATATTTCAGTGAATTGGTTTCCCTAAGTAGCTTTATATTCAGCACGGTGTATTTTTCCTTATCAAAGCAAGTCACCTGAGAGGGGTTGGTAGCTGACGCTTTCTTTTACATAGTTATTTATTTATTTTATTTCACCTTTATTTAACCAGGTAGGCTAGTTGAGAACAAGTTCTCATTTACAACTGCGACCTGGCCAAGATAAAGCATAGCAGTGTGAACAGACAACAACACAGAGTTACACATGGAGTAAACAATAAACAAGTCAATAACACAGTAGGGGGAAAAAATGAGTCTATATACATTGTGTGCAAAAGGCATGAGGAGGTAGGCAATAAATAGGCCATAGGAGCGAATAATTACAATTTAGCAGATTAACACTGGAGTGATAAATCATCAGATGATCATGTGCAAGTAGAGATACTGGTGTGCAAAAGAGCAGAAAAGTAAATAAATAAAAACAGTAAGGGGATGAGGTAGGTAAATTGGGTGGGCTGTTTACAGATGGACTATGTACAGCTGCAGCGATCGGTTAGCTGCTCAGATAGCAGATGTTTAAAGTTGGTGAGGGAAATAAGTCTCCAACTTCAGCGATTTTTGCAATTCGTTCCAGTCACAGGCAGCAGAGAACTGGAAGGAAAGGCGGCCAAATGAGGTGTTGGCTTTTGGGATGATCAGTGAGATATACCTGCTGGAGTGTGTGCTACGGGTGGGTGTTGTTATCATGACCAGTGAACTGAGATAAGGCGGAGCTTTACCTAGCATGACCTGGAGCCAGTGGGTCTGGCAACGAATATGTAGCGAGGGCCAGCCGACTAGAGCATACAGGTCGCAGTGGTGGGTGGTATAAGGTGTTTTAGTAACAAAACGGATGGCACCATGATAAACTGCATCTAGTTTGCTGAGTAGAGTATTGGAAGTTATTTTGTAGATGACATCGCCGAAGTCGAGGATCGGTAGGATAGTCAGTTTTACTAGGGTAAGTTTGGCGGCGTGAGTGAAGGAGGCTTTGTTGCGAAATAGAAAGCCGATTCTTGATTTGATTTGGGATTGGAGATGTTTAATATGAGTCTGGAAGGAGAGTTTACAGTCTAGCCAGACACCTAGGTATTTATAGATGTCCACATATTCTAGGTCGGAACCGTCCAGGGTGGTGATGCTAGTCGGGCGGGCGTAAGGCCTATCAGTAGAACAATTTTAACAATTTGTGTAATTAGTTTGTAACAAGCTAGTTAGTAAGTAGCCTGTTACTATGCAGTTTAGTTCTTCCCTTTTGTATTTTTTAAGAAAAGAGTTATGAATTCCGTAACTGCCAATAAATATTTGTTAACATGATATTACAAAAGTTTTCCTTTACAGTAAGCCTAATTTTACCCCATCTTAATTGAACTTTCTTGACTGTACATTTATCTCCAGATGTAACCACTGGTGATGGCATGTAATGTTAAAGAGCAACATGGTGGTACTGTGATTACAAATGTGCTTTACCTAGATTATACTTTATAGAAATYTATCTTAGATTATACTTTAGAGAAGCTATTCCTAGGTTTTTGAGTCTGAAAATCAACTGATTTGATGTGTAGAAAAAGTCATCTAAAGTGGCTTAATTTTCTTATTTACTTTGCAGAATTGAAATATATTACATTTCCTACTACATGCTGTCTCCATCTAAATGCTAATATAACAGCTGGCAATAACATTCCAATTTCTGTCAAATAAAAAAAGTGTATCATAATCAGAATGCGTACATAATCACTCAATATTTATCAAATCCGTCAGCAATAATCGGATAGGTAATCTAAAATCATCGCACAAATCAATCATTAACACTAGGCAGGTTTCCATTGACCTAGATTTATTCGACAAAAGAAATGTCGCAAAAGAAATCTTTGCTAAATGTGTATTGGCAACAGCAGATATGAGACATTTTCTAAAGATACGTTTTTATCCGTTCGACAAATGATGATGGAAACGGTTTTTTTCGAATAAATTATGCAGAAAAAATGTCTAATAATGTTTCTTCGCAGGACAAGGTTTGTCCTAATTTTAATGAATCCCAAAACTGCTTCGCCTTGCTTTTCTGGTTTGTTGGCAAATTTCATAATATAATTATTTCAGATCTACAGGAATGCAGGTTTCACCATGGCACTGATCGTGGCTATACATTGACACATGATAATTATTAGAATATGGCATATCAGTAAAATGCTGGCTTTCGTGGGCTACCTGAGACATGAAACAGATAGGTTGGAGGACATACAGGCTGTCGCCAATATATTAATGCGCAATTTGCCTAAATGGGTAATGGAAACAGTTKAACCAATATATTTGTATTCGACACTGTAGGGTTAGGTGTCACGCCATTACGTCCACACGTTTTTAATCGACAGAAGATAATTAAATGGAAACGCACTTTAGCAGGCAATTGTTGCATCGGTTTTCTATGCAAACTTTCTAAGTGTCGACAAACAACATAACTGGACAAGTTAATGGAAACATAGCTACTGTTGTGACCACAAATACAACATGTTTAGACTACTGTAGACTGTAAATACAAATATTGCTGGGTTTCTTCGTCAAAAACCTTGTCTAGGCTACTGCAACTAGCCTACTGTATAGTTCAGTGGATTTTGCGACTCACCCTTTGCTGCCATTTTTCTTCACGCTGCGTCTCCAACCAGTGATAACACTCATTCCACTGCACTGAAATACTGTAAACGTGCAGAATATCCAGCAAAAGTGCGGCGCCTGATTATCCTTAAAATGACATACGGTTTTTACCTGTGCGCAGGAGATAATGTATCTGGCGAGTGTTTGATAAAGTATGAGGAAGAGGTTGTGTCTTCTTGATAACTATATAGTCCTCTTTCCTGACCTAGTTTTTTTTTTTAAGTGGATGTCCTCACTATTATAACCAGATCCCTTTTAAAGTGCCATGGAATGTGGGTCAGTAGTACTGCTACAAGGTCTTAGAGCGCTCCAATACAGCCCCACAGTGGTGGTGTCATGATACCCGTAAAACCTAGCGGTCAAATAGGGAAATGGTTCCAATCGTTTTTCCACCATTCATTTTTCCCATAAGTGTTTCTAAAATCCCCTACAATAAGGGCTGTGTTTTGTGTAGGCTTACCCTGGCGTGACGTTTTGATAACCATGCAAATCTCTCTCGTACAGGTGGACTTTTATCAATATATTCGGGTCTATTTACTCTCAGATTCTGAAATGCTAATTAGCGTAAAAGTAGACATCATGCAAAACAACAAATCGCTACAAGCTCCTGCATGTCATCTGTAGCTGACACTTTTGCTAACAGGTATTGTGTAAAAGTAAAACTTGCACAAGACAGTTCACAGAATTGTCCATTTAAAGAAAATTTCCCAATTTTATTCCTTACTACATTTAGCTAACAGATAGTTAATCCAGAGATTCTTACCTTTGCCTTGATTCGGCAGTCTCGTCCAGATCATCATGTCATTTGTAGTTCTTTATGATAGCCACATTAGCATTACATTTTTGTGGGGTAAATACAGATGACTATATTGATAAGTCAACTTGTCCTAGAGAGATTTACAGTTATCAAAACGTCATGCCTGGGTAAACCTACATGAAACACAGCCCTTATTTGACGTGTTTCTAAAATCCCCTATGGGAAAATTGAATGGTGGAAAAACGAATGGAGCTATTTCCCTGTTTGACTGTTAGGTTAAGTGTATTATGACTCCTACTGTGGTATTCTAGAGAGCAATAATGTATATTTGTAGGCACTACCTCCACTATAGTTCGTTGGACAAAGCCTATGGGGAAATTGAGTTTTTGGATAAACAACGAAAATAAGGTCTGTGGAAAACACCGGTTTAGGAGATCTTATATGTTTTGCTCTATAGTAATCTTCATCAGCTAGTCACTTTTTGTGAATTTTGAAGCATTTATGAAATACATTTAAAGAGCTACTGTCCTGTAGGTCTTTGCGCCAACCCTAATCTAGCGCACCTGATTCTAATAATTAGCTTGTTGATAAACTGAATCAGGTTAGTTACAACTGGAGTTGGAGCAAAAACCTACAGGATAGCCCTCCAGAACCAGGGTTGGAGAACCCCAAGTCAGACGGGTTGCCTCCAAACAATGTAGACCTACCAATGTTCCAGCTTGTTGCTGCCCTAGGTCTGGGATTTCCAAGACTACTGCTAGCCTACAAAAACTCATGAAGTCAACTATGGAGTTGCTTTGGCATTTAGCCATTATAAAATACATGAAGGCTTTCACATTTATTATTAAAAACAGCATATTGGTAATACGCTTGTCAGTTTTGATTGACATCCATCCATCCCCACAAAAAAAAAGCATTTAACAGTCCGGTGTTGTTCGAGAGGTTTATATTTATTATTCTGTTTTCAATTAAAATGTTGCACATACCATATTCTGACCATAACTCCAAATACTGACATGTTTAAATTGACTAAAATAGGCCTACAATTAGCCCGTTTTTAAAAGCCTATACGTAGACGGCCTAGAAAGAAAAGTGGTTTGTAATTTGAAAATAGAGAAGTCTATACAAATGATCAATACTATTTGATAGCCTTTAAATACTAGATGAGGGTATAAAAGAAACCACTGTCTCACAGGAGAATGGACAACTCCATTGTATTTACAAACAGAACCATGTATTGAATGAAAAACACTAGAAAGTCATAACTGACCACAAAGCTCATTTACAAAATGCTCTCTACTGATGAACTTAAACCTGGATGAAAAGCAGGATAAGTTGTGCATTGGTCAGAAAACAGTCAGCCCATATCACTCGAGCGCCTTGCCTTTCCCTTGTCAACAGTGTACTTACACAGTATAGCCCTCTTGATTAGTGACATGGCCTCATTTCGTCTGAAAAACAAATAACCAAACAAAAAAAACATTTAATGGTATGCTTTGAGATGTTAACATGCCTTAATTTAATTTCACCCTCAATTCGGCCTCTCCTTGCCAACACAACAGGGCTTTGTAAGTAAAAACCCCCAAGTGGCTGAAGTTCACAGACAGAAGAACAGACTTTGTACAAAAAGGCAAAGGATACTTTCCTCAGTCAGTTAAGACTTTGAAATGCAGTCAAACACTGTGGAATCACCTCAGTGAAACACAAAACATGAAAAGATGCTTAACTTTACAACACTAACATGAGCAGCAACAGCCATTTGCTTTACAACGGAACCCCCTACTGACGACTGTATTCACCTAAAACTAGACGTGTTGAAAATGCAGCGTATATAAAACAAGGGAGAATTTTCCATAGTGGGGCCAGGAGTATTTCTGAGCAAGAGTACAGGAAAAACTCCTTTATCCAGAATACATGACTAAACTATTGCATGTCTAAAGAGGTGAGACAAGGTGTCATATGTTGTAGATTATTGTGACATTTGGAATCAGACATTACAGATGGCAAAACCAACTATTCTAGTAGGAAGTATTTTCACACATGTATTACACTCAGCCTGTATCCAAGTTTCTAGTTAACAATTCAATCATTATCTTTCAACTTAAAATACATTTCAAATATCTTCCTGTACAACCAACTTACTTTCCAAAATCTTGACATCTGATATTTAACACATTACTTCATGAACCACAAAATAAAATAGTTTAGTCATATTCTTCATCTTTTGACTGTATTGGTGGGTAGTGTTGGGAGGGGTAGATTATTTATCAAGATCATTAAAAAGTGGCCTACATGCAGAGGTTTGGACATAAGTGGTTTTACTGGTTTAGTTCTTTTTAGCACCTGTACAACCATGTGACTCTTGTTCACTGCCTGGCACATAAATATTAATAAAGGGTACTTTGAAGAGAGTTGAGCAAAAAGGTGAACAACCTGTAGTAAGTAGTGTCATTAGAACTATATGCACAAATTCCATCACGTTAACTGTAGTCGAAGTAATCTGACCACCACAATTGCCTAATGCACGGAGTCATTCACACATGAGTGTTTATCTGAAGACGGATGTCCGCTTAGCCATTTCAACCCTCTGGATCATTTGACTTCTGCTACTCTACTCATAAAACGGCTAATTCATTTAATTTGGTAGAACTTGACGTAAGGACATGTCAGGTCATCTAAGAACATTGTTTTTTACACAAGCCATTGTTTCACCCCAGCCACGAAATACAATTCACTCTGTACTGTAGATGTCTGGTGTATAGACAGATGAATGACAGAGATTGACATTAAGGTCTGAAAAGGCACCCTTTGGGCAAGTCAGGAGTATTTTCTGGTTTGCACAAAGATTATGATCAAAATGTAAAGTAGCCTTTTTCACCTACACACGTGAGGAACCAGAAAGACCAGACTACTGGAATTCTTTGCATTAGGGTTGTCATCAATGGGGCAACCACAGAGCAGTCAACTTGCACGACTGCTCAGGTCACTTGCCCCAGGCAACCCTTGATCACATACGGATTCCAATTTGACATTGGTTTACACCCAGATGAATTAGATGAGCATTACTCTTTTCCTATCTTGTTAGAGTTAATCATATAAAGTCAATATATTTTTTAAAGTGCTCAATACCATCTGGTCTGGAGCAGGCAAGAGCAATGCAGACGGGGACTGAACTTTTGCAGTTGGTTATTAGCAATGTGGTCTGTGTAGTTGAAATGAGGGGACATTACAGCTACACATACAATCTCCATGTCTATATATTGTACCAGGAGGACTACTGAAGTCTAACAGCCAATCATCTCTATACCCACTACTCAGCCAAACACCAAAAATAACAAACATGAGGATTTGTTGTTACATAGACAAACTCTGAAAATGCCAATTGTGAGTGAAACAAAAGACAGTTGGTGGAATTGTGGGGGTTGGGTAGGAGCGAGGAGCAAATACTAAAATCTCTTCATTGGGACCGAATAGTAGGCCCTTTAGTTCAGTTTTCCCACCCCTCACTCCTTCCTTCCTTTGGTGCATGCTGGGTCACAAGGGGTGACCAGAGTCTTTCAGGAGAACTCTGACTTGCTCAGGGCAATGGCCAGCTCCAGATCCTCTTGTTCCTGTTGTGCCTGTCTGGCCAAGCGCCCCTTCTCCTCCCGCTCACTCTCCCTCTTCGCCCACTCAATCATGTCCTCCTCGGTAGGGTACTGCTGCTTGACACCACATAGAAAGACACAAAAACACACGCATAGACACAGCACAGCCCCATCAGAACACCTCAGAGATCCAGAAAATACATACTACTACCCCCCCAAAGACATCCACTGAACTTAACATCCCCAATCTTGGACACAAATTTTCCCAAGACACAGCATGTCTGTAATTCTCTGTATTAAAAACAGCCATGTCTCTCCGAAGCAACAGCATACTGATCGCCTTGGTCATGGTAAGCTGTTCCCCATTCTATACATTACAATATAGCTTTTTGTTTGTTCCAATAGCGAACAGTTGCAATTTCTCACAATGTTTAAAGTCAAAATGACAAATGTATTACCCCCCACCCCAGAGTCATGTGACAGAATTTACAAGTCTGTTTCAAACAGCAACACAGACATCATGCACATAAGACAGAGGGATGGCAAAACCTGGTTAGTGTTTAGTGAGTACATGCGGAATATAATAAGAAGCATGCGTGTCTCTGCAGTGTCCCATCTATATCAATGTGAATGCAAATTAATACAGTATTGTACTGCAATATGCTGACTATTGGCTCAGAGATTGTGACATGCGTATTTCTTAGTCCTAAAGTGCACGTGACTGATACCAAAAAGGAGAGATGTGGTAGATCGACAAAGACAAAGCAGTAGTTCTATATAGAGTTCTGCACATTGGCAAGGAGGTCACAAAAGTTAACAGTCAGACCTGGGAGACGTTATACTGTTTTTACAAGATTACTACTTCCCTCTAGATAATGAGCATGTGAGTCTATGTTCACTGTCTGGTGTTTGGCACATAAATATTAATAAAGGGTACTTTGAAGAGAGTTGAGCAAAAAGGTGAACAACCTGTAGTAAGTAGTGTCATTAGAACTATATGCACAAATTCAATCACGTTAACTGTAGTCGAAGTAATCTGACCACAATTGCCTAATGCACAGAGTCATTTACACATTAGTGTTTATCTGAAGACGGATGTCCTCTTTGTCCTTTCAACCCTCTGGATCATTTGACTTCTGCTACTCTACTCATAAAATGGCTACTCAATTTAACAAACATCCATACATGCTTATAAGAGGGCAGTAAAACTAGGTTAGTGAATTCAGAGCAAACCGATTGTTATTTGTTTTACAGCTCAAGTCATAATTGAATCCAGGATTTGATTACACCAGAATTGACGCATCATATTATAACATAAAAAGGACCAAATGTTAAGGACGTCACGCTGCTTTCTTAGCTAGTACCACTTCCCCCCCTTTTCGGCTCATAAACTGGCTCCAACTCGGGACCTCTGCTTTGCCAACACGTGACTGCTCTCCTTGACAATGTTCCAATGGGTTGAGCCACCCAAAAAGGTACCAATTGGATGGCTCAATCCACAAAATTTTGAGTTAGCTGTGGAGCGCGCTTATGGTACGTTCTTAACTCCGTTACACAAACAGCAGCAATCTGTGGGAAATCAACCTGGTGAATATGGATACACATGGAGTCCAGAGATGGAACCCTTCAGACCTTTTATTGAGCTTATTCGACTGAGGAACAGAAGAGTAAAAACTCAAGTATCCTCCACAGTGCAGTCAGTGCTAATGGTTGGTATTAGTGGTAATTGCAGGACAAATGGTAGGATGCAGGATGAGGAATGATTCCAGTCAGAGTGAGAAGGTGATGAGGAGCTGTGGAGGGTCATTGGGAACCAGCCAATCAGACACAAGGACACAGTGTGTGCAGGGCGCAGGAGGTCATGCAGGGAGGCAGTCAGAGGGAGGAGGAGGAGCTTGAGCAAGCCTTTCATCCTTTCTGGGGTTGTGCTAAATAAATACATCACAAGAGTCAAAGCAAGCAGCCTTTCCATCCACAGCCAACCAGGGGCTCATGAGGGATATGCAGAATACGTGTGCTTTTAGTCCAGTTAGTGGTGACTTATGTCACTCAGTGAAGATTATTGATTTTAAATATATTAGAATGTTTATTAATATTCACAGTGGACAAAATATTAGGAATACTGAGTTGCACCCCCCTTTGCCCTCAGAACAGCCTCAATTTGACGGGGCATGGACTCTACAAGGTGTCGAACGCATTCCACAGGGATGCTGGCCCATGTTGATTCCAATGCTTCCCACAGTTGTGTCAAGTTGGCTTGGATGGTTTTTGGGTGGTGGACCATTCTTGATACACACAGGAAACTGTTGAGCATGAAAACCAGTAGCATTGCAGTTCTTGACACACTCAAACCGGTGCGCCTGGCACCGACTACCATACTCCGTTCAAAGGCACCTCAATATTTTGTCTAGCCCATTCACAATCCATGTCTCAAGACTTAAAAATACATAATGAATCTGTCTCCTCCCCTTCATCTACACTAATTGAAGTGGATTTAACAAGATCCATTAATAAGGGATCCTAGCTTTCACCTGGATTCACATGGTCAGTCCATGTCATGGAAATAGCAGTTTTTCCTAATGTTTTGTACACTCAGTGTATATCTAGACTAATAAATGAGTAAAGTTTGGCAGTGCAAGTTAATCAAGGGAACATCTTCAATTATTACAAGGCTAAACTCCAGTTCAACTTAGAAATAAACAGAAATGTAACTACAGATATAAATAAAACTTTACATAAAGAAACATAACATTGAAAATAAAATAAACAGTGGAATACATAAGGTAGAAGGATTTTTTTTTTTTAAATGGACACATAATTATAGAGATGACCTCTTTAGCAAAACAAAGGAATGCATTTAAAATAATCAAAAGTCTATATACACACACAGAGTTCCTTAAGGCCTTAAAATGCTCCTTAGATAGTTAAGGTTGAGAGTTTGGCTATGAATGGAGGAGATGCTGAGAGTGCCGTTTGCTGGATGTGGCTTGTGAGCGAGGAAACAGAGGGTGACCTAGTCGCTGTCAGGAGAGGAAGAGGGGGCAAGGGAGGTGCTCACTTTGTCAAAGCTGGCAAATCGGTCAGGGTCCCGTGCGTGCTGGCGGGGTGAGGATGGGGCGAAGGGGTCCTGGGCAGTGTCCTTGGCAGGTTGGGAGAAAGGGGGATCTCCTGAGCCCTGGGGCAGAAATGGTCCCCTTCTGTGGAAAGAGTCCGACGACTCTGATCTGGAGATGGAGGATCTCTTACCTGCATTCACACACACCTCAGTAAGGAATGAGGCGCCCAGGGAAGAAAGCCTAACAAGTGCAACAAGGACTATAAACACACACTAGGTACTAAATCACCATGTTTTAAATACAAATGCCATTCTGCTACTAGTAAATTGGCAGCAGAAAAGCACTGACAACAAACAGCATGAAGGAAAATTAGCTTTCCAGAGTTAGGAGCAGCAGGAGAACTGACCTGGGGGTGGAGGGGGAGGTCTGGTGGGCGTTCCCGTCTTGGGGGGCAAAGCTGGCGGAACATCAGGGCTGCTGGGCTGGCTGTCCTCCTTAAACAGGTTCTTGTTGTTGGACGGGTTCAATGAGGCGAAGGGGTCAGAACTGTTCGACTGGCAAACAACCAGAGGTCCAGAAGAGCATGACTGACTACTCTCTTATGTTTACATCAACACCACCTTCCTCCTTGACAGCATGAATAATTGAGGGGAATGTGTTTACAGGCAGTCCTCTCCAGACATGCTCACACCCACAGATATCAAACTACTCCTTATCTAAAAAAAAGGACAGAGGTTAAACGGAAGTCCCTGTTAATAGCTAGTGCTCCCTAGTCCTCCTCACGTCGCAGCATGATGATACACAACAGGGACAACTAGAGAACCCAATCAGGATTTTACCTTGGCCAGGGCGCTGAAGTCTGCAAATCCAATTCCAAATGACTCATTGCCAAAGACGGCAGCAAATGGATCTGAAGGACACACGGTGTAGATATTACTCAGCACACACAGTTTAGCCAAACAGGGTACTACCATCTGCCCTACCACCCACTGCCCAGAGGGAAGCTCCATCCCTGGAGTCTTACCTGGGTCAGAGCCAATATTTACTGCAGTGCCTCCAGGTGCAAAAGGGTCATTAGTTGCTGCAGTGAGATCCTTCTGGGAGAAAAACACATACAATGACAGTTTTATGACTCAAATCCTATAAAACAGTGCCAACCTAGCTAGAATAATTAAGGGCAGGAGTAGGTGCACAGTCAATCTTCATAACCATGCACAGACAGTCTTTCTGGGAGCATAATTAACACAAAGTATTGGTGCAGGGGGAGGGATTGGGGTAAACTGGGTAGCTGCCTGAGTGAGTGTTCCTAAGGCATATGGACAGTACAGCACTGTGGCACCCATAGAATTAGGAATTAGAATACTATCGTAATTTAATAGGATCTCTATGGTGGCACCACTCACAGTGGGGAGCTCAGAGCCTGGCTGGGAGCAGCTGAAGGGATCTGGGCCTGCTGTGCCCTGCGAGCCAAACGGGTCTGGCTCTGCCAGGGAGTCGATTTTGGATCCAAACTGATCTGCATCCACATTGTTGACCTTGGCACTGAATGGGTCCCTGGCTGCCTTGTTTTGGGGTTTGGAGCTGAAGGGGTCCATTCCTGCAGCATTGTTGAGCGGAGCGGCAAACAGATTGGGCTCTGCTAGGCTGGCACTGCCACTGAAAGGGTCAGCGAGGGTGAAGGAGTCAGCAGAAGGGAAGGGGGCAGCCAAAGACTGCTTGAAGAAGGAGTCAGCAGCAAAGGGGTCTGTGCCCTTAAACGGGTCTCCACCAAACGGATCTGTTGATGAAGAACAGCTATGTTATAGGTTAACATTCAAAATATAGGCCAATATGAAAATATCTGATTTGGTGATAATACGATTTGGTGAGTTAATAAGTCTCACTCACAGGAAACATCTGCCTTTCCAAACGGATCATCTTTAAATGGATCATCTGCACAGAGAGACGGAAGGAAATACAATAATCAGTTGGGATTTCATTAAATACATAGGTTTGTCAAGTTCGAAATGGCTCCTGTTAATTAATTGTACCATTTGTGAGGTGGAGGGGGAACTTACGGTCAATGAAGGGGTCTGACTGGAAGAAGTCCATGCCAGGGAGCGGAGGGGGGCTGGTCATTGGGGACATGGTAGGCTGGGCAGGGAGTGGAGGGGGAGTGGTCTGTGGAGGCAGGGCAGGCGGGGTAGCCTGCGGAGGCTCAGTTGACTCTGGTCTCCTCTCTGGCTCTGGGGATTCCACCTGCTGAGAAAATACAGGTTATCAGTACAGTCCAGTGGTCAGGCATGAGCCCAGGGAAGAACCCAATGGCTAAAGATTATGTGAACATATTGTTCATTGGGAGTGCTAGCTTAAAACGACTCTTCTTCCTGTTCTTCTACCTCTGCTACAACTTCAGAAGTAGGACTTCTCTGCTCCTGAAGAGTGAAAGCAACAGGACTAATGTGCTCCTAAGGAAAGAGAAGGAAAAACACATTTCAGACACCATGATGGCATGACAGAACACATACAGACTAATGAACAAAATTATAAATGACATATTTCAGAGTATGATATATTGCCTTCACAGGGTTGTCCTGTGGTACTGGCCAGGTAGTGGAAGACAGGCTGTTATAGAGGTCTTCGAAGGCATCAGACTTAGGCACCGGCTCCTCTGGGGTCTTAGGCCTATCCTCCTTCACTACTTCTATCTGTTCTTCTATCGGTTCAGCTGGCCCCATCTGTGGCTGGATGGCTGGAGGCTCCACTCTCAGCTCCTCTGCCTGGTCCTCTAGGTGCTGCTCATCCGCTGAGCCATTCACCAGCACTGGATCCTCCTCTAGGGCCTTCTTCCAGCTGAGCTGGGATGTGACTGTCCTCTCCTCCAACTGTAGATCACTCAGCTTTTGCGCCACCTGCCCCCAGTACAGAGGTAAAGGGCAGAGGGATAGAAGGGAGAGAGAGAGCAATCCACTAACTCACCCTTTACCTGATATTCTCTTGTACATTTTCCTATGTCAGGAATAGACATTAGTGAAATCTGAATTTACACCCATCACTATAAAATTGTTGATTTTGCTGTCTCACCACCATTAAATCTTTGCACCATGCCACCACTGTGGTAGTAATGATGGTGAGTCTGAGTAGACTCACCTGAGAAACCTGAGAGAAGGAGTCTCGGACAGACTCCTTCAAGGGGGTGAGCTGCTCCCGCGCTGCCTGCACCTTCTCCTCCAACTGCTGTGTCTCCTCCTGCAGCTGCAGCAGCTCCTCTCTGGCCTGCACCAGCTGCTCCTCGTACTCCTCTATCCTCTGCTCCTGCTCCGCGTGCTCCACCTCTAGTGACGAGATCTACACACACACACACACACGATGAGAAAAAGAAGAAGAGTTAAAACAAAATAGAGGACAAGCGGACCAACCAATACACTTGCTATTGACTGGTTCCTCTCTGAAGGTGTTCCAGGTGCTGTGTGAGGTTGTGGTTGGTTGATAGGTCATGTAGTCTCACCAGCTGGTTCTCATGGGTGCATTGCTGGCGGATGTGACCAAGCTGCTCCTCCAGAGTGGTCTTCAGCTGGTCCAGCTCTTCCAGAGCATCCTGGACCTCCTGGCGCTGAGACTGCAGCCGCTGCAGCACCCCACCCTCCTTCTGCACCTCATTCTGCAAGTCCTGAGGGGGGAAGTCATAACAGAGTCACATAACAGCCAGAGAAAGAGAAAAATAAGTGATAAAAGGAGCAGAGGATAGGAATAGAGACTAACTGAGCAGACTGCAGAGAGGATGAGTCAGAGTCAAACCATTATGACTGCCAGCCTTGACGAGGTGCTCCAACTAAATCAACGCGAGTTTACCCAAAGTGGCATCACACTGACTTAGTGTTAATGCCTACATGAGGTTTCTTGGGGAAGTGTATGTAGAAGGGTGTGGTTAGTGGTATAAAACTAAATCAGCCGCTCCTCAGCCCAGGCTCAGAGGGATGAACGTCTTTGTCCGTTTCCTCTAGGGAGCTTCTGCACTCTAAGCTATGTCTGTTTAAAGTAGCCAGAGAGTCGCAGCCCAAAATAGAAGCCATTTATCAAGCCAACGTCAGCACAGCGGCAAAGCACTCCTGCCCACATCTCCTAATCATTTTGAAGGGACTGCTACACGTGCCAAGGATTCAAGGCTAGCCTACTAACATGCAAATAGTTTATTGATCCCTCTTTGTTCAGAATAATTAATTAGTCAGAAAGTACAATATAACTTAATAAAAATGTATTGTAGAGAGAATAATCCATGATCACTGAGGAACTATTTTTTGGCCCTTACATTTTACTGTACAATCCAATCTTAATTACTCATATAGCTCTTGAAAAACCAGCTAGTTTCCCCCATGAATATATGGATGCTGGCTAATTGGCAGTGACTGGTCATTGCTGAGCAGAACCCTGGGGTGAGAAAACAGTGCTGTCTGTCTAATGACAGCCGTTCACACCACTGGCTAACACCTACAGTACCAAAGAAAAAGTAGTCTTTCACAAATACACAGCAGAAAATAATTAATCTTGAATGGAAGTTAATATAGCCTATAGAGTTCTACGTTTGATCACTTGGGATGAAAGTGTGGTAATGTACACCTTTTTCTAGGTGTTTAAAAATGTTAATGAAGTCAGGACCTGAGAGGAGATAATTAAACCTGACATTCATACATCCAGTAAGATCAAATAGAGACAAGGTGATAGTCACACACAGGCTTATGGTTTACAGGTGATACACCTCTGCTATGGCACTGGCTCATTCAAGAACACTTGATGTTTTCCTAAAAATGCATTTGTTTGCGTAAAATAAGATTGGCAACCCCAGATGACAGAATATGAAAGTATAATAATATACTTCCTTTAAATAGGTTATATCAATAAATCAAATCATATCCTTGATAATAACATGGAGGTAATTGTAAAAAAAAATATATACACTGCTCAAAAAAATAAAGGGAACACTTAAACAACACAATGTAACTCCAAGTCAATCACACTTCTGTGAAATCAAACTGTCCACTTAGGAAGCAACACTGATTGACAATAAATTTCACATGCTGTTGTGCAAATGGAATAGACAAAAGGTGGAAATTATAGGCAATTAGCAAGACACCCCCAATAAAGGAGTGGTTCTGCAGGTGGTGACCACAGACCACTNTGTCTTGCTAATTGCCTATAATTTCCACCTTTTGTCTATTCCATTTGCACAACAGCATGGGAAATGTATTGTCAATCAGAGTTGCTTCCTAAGTGGACAGTTTGATTTCACAGAAGTGTGATTGACTTGGAGTTACATTGTGTTGTTTAAGTGTTCCCTTTATTTTTTTGAGCAGTGTATATATATATATTTTTTAATATCGCTAGCTAGGTTTCCAGACAATTGGTGGCAGATTTTCATGCAATTATTCTCAAATCCACATAAAGAAAATATGCAAATTCTCTCAGCAGTGGTGTGTTTCCCACAAACGGACTCACTGTTGATAAAAATCAGTGCGTGATGACGTAGTGCACACTTTTCTCTTAAATTTTTAAATGTACCCAATAAAAATCTAAAGGTCAACGTGTTTCCATCACATTTTCAACTCTACCGATAGTTGTCATAAAAACTGTTGCGTTAAATAGCAAAATGTGCCTACTCTGGTTTTAGCACATGCCAACATCTCGCAGATACAGTGCGGGTAGGCTAGTACAGTGCGGGTAGGCTAGTCTAATTGAGATTATGGTTGAGAGCGAGAATTTTTATTTATTTGTCCAACGGCAGTAAAGCATCAATCATGTCACCAGAATTAGACCCTCAATAGTTATTGTGAAGGTGCATCAAGATCGTACACTTTCACCACCCTGTGAAGTTCATAAATTATTTAATCTGTATCCTAATAAACTACGTGGTTTCCTGAGTCGTGACTCCAAGTTCACTTCGATATGATGGTTATCAATATTTGTGCATTAAGGTGGTTAAAACCTCTTTGGGCTAGGGGGCAGTATTTTCACATCCGGATGAGAAGTGTGCCCAAAGTTAACTGCCTGCTACTCAGGCCCAGAAGCTAGGATATGCATATTATTCATAGGTTTGGATAGAAAACACTCTGAAGTTTCTAAAACTGTTTGAATAATGTCTGAGTATAACAGAACTGATTTGGCAGGCGAAACCCCGAGCACACCCCGAGTTAATGTGTTTTCCATTCGTTTTCTATGGGAAGACCTTTTTAATAGGAATCTGGTTGCAGTTCCTATGGCTTCCACTAGATGTCAACAGTCTTTAGAAATTGGTTGATGTTTTTCTTTTGAGAAATGAAGAAGTAGTCCTATTCTTTCCATGTGTCACTCAGATGGACTCAAGTCTTTTGGTGCGCATGACCTGGAACGCGCTTTACATTGTTTTTATCCCGTATTAGAAACAGTTCATTCCGTCTTAAATTTTATAGATTATTTACGTTTTAGGGTACCTAAGGTTGGATTTGGAACGTTGTTTGAAAATGTTTGGACCAAGTTTACCAGTAACTTATTAGATACTTTGTAGGCATGTTGGGTGAGTTGAAACCGGTGTATTTCTGAATCAAACGTGCCAAATAAATTGACACTTTTGGGACATAAAGGACATTATCGAACAAAATGACCATTTGTGATGTTTCTGGGACATTTTGGAGTGCCAACAGAAGAAGATCTTCAAAGGTAAGGCATTAATTATTATATCGCTATTTCTGTCTTTTGTCGCGCACCTGCCTAGTTGAAATCTGATTTTCATGTGTTTGTATGCAGGGTGCTGTCCTCAGATAATCGCATGGTCTGCTTTCGCTGTAAAGCCTTTTTGAAATCTGACACAGCGGCTGGATTAACAACAAGTTAAGCTTTATTTTGATGTATAACACTTGTATGTTTTAGGAATTTTTATTATGAGTATTTCTGGTTTTGAATTTGGCGCGCTGCAATGTCACTGGATGTTGTCAAATCAATCCCGTTAACGGGATTCGAGCGGGAGTGGGGTATAAAGGATCCCTAAGATTAAACAACAAAAAGAGATCCCACTGTCTAGCGTATTTAGTTGTCGGCATTTGGAACGTTTACCGACATTTTATTTTTACATCAGGCCCATTCTTTTTTTTCTTTAAAAATCCAACATGTACTTTACTCAAGTATAAAATGTTGGATGGAAACCTGGTTACTGAAGCAGGAACTATACAGCTTGAGGCTACATCACATCAGTTCAGTTTGTGCCATCAATCTCAACATCAATACGGTGCACTATACAGTGTACAAAACATTAAGAACACCTTCCTAATATTTTGCAATCAAAACAGCCTCAATTCATTGGGGGTGTAACAGGGTTGGCATGGACTCTACAAGTTGTTGAAAGCATTCCACAGGGATGCTGGCCCATGTTGACTCAAACGCTTCCCACAATTGTGTCAAGTTGGCTGGATGTCCTTTGGGTGATGGACCATTCTTGATTAACACGGGAAACTTAAAAGTGAAAAACCCAGCAGCGTTGCAGTTCTTGACACACTCAAACCGGTGCTCCTGGCACCTACTACCATACTCCGTTCAAAGGCACTTCAATATTTTGTCTAGCCCATTCACCCTCTGAATGGCACACATACACAATCCATGTCTCAAGGCTTACAAGCCATTCTTTAACCCGTCTCCTCCCCCTTCATCTATACTGACTGAAGTGGATTTAACAAGTGACATCAATAAGGGATCATAGCATTCACCTGAATTCACCTGGTCAGTCGGTCATAGAAAGAGCAGGTGTTCCTAATGTTTTGTACACTGTGTAGACGTGTGCATCATAGAACTACTGGAGACGGCTCTGACTCATACTCAGACAGACACAGGGGAGTATGTTCTCTTCTGCTCAGCCACAGCCTACAAGAACCAAGCAGACTACCACTAACACATTCAACAAGAGCAACTAAACAGTAGAATGTTTCAGCTTTGCAACATTTGACAACAAAAAAACAAAATTCAGACAATACAGTCATCAACTGGATGAAAATAAACAATCTAAGGGTAGTGAGAGAGCTGAGGGGCATGTAGGCAGCAAGTTTACTGTACCTGGACTTCACTAGTCCTTTCTCTGACGCGCTCCTCCTTTTCATTAACGTCCTGTTCTACAGAGCTCTTCTCCCTGTAAGACCAGCACAGAAGACATGAGTTTTTAATCACCGTAGAGACCAAGGGCACCCCCAGCCAGGCTACCACCCCACCACCAGATGACAGCTCCTCTCCCTGCACCACCATCCTGATCCTACTGTAGCAGACCACACTGACCGACCAACGCCTGCAGCAACAGCCTTGAGCGAGAGAGGGTCTTGTGTGTGTGTGTGTGTGTGTGTGTGTGTGTGTTCTGGCAGATGGGAGAGCAGGAGGAGGAGAGACAGAGGGGCAGGACTGTGTGCAGATGGCTGCCTGGAGGAAGTCTCAGTGATTCAGCAGAGAGAGGGAGGGATGAATATCATTCCTTTCCCTGTCAGTTCATCCTCCCACCTACCCCTCCCATCCCTTTCCTGCACGGTCAGATGACATGGTAAAAAGGGAGGGAGCAGAGGATGTGATGAGTGGGAAAATGTGCAGAATAGGCAGGGCCTTTTCAGTTATCTGCTCTCCCTACCAATTCCAAATCCTTAATCTACTGACATTTACAAAGCCATTCATTTAGCAAGGTAAAACACTAAAATGCCAAAAGGCATAACTGTGCAACAGAATAGATATTACCACAGTTTATATTAATCAAATCAATAATTTAAACGTTTTGCTCAACATGAAGACTGTTGAAACAAAAAGGCAGCCAGATACAAACAGCCACACATGTCGAGAGAGAGTGTAGAACCAGTGGAGAGAATCTGAAGTGAGGTAGGCGACGTATGAGTCAGGAGTACTAACTTAACTGACTGTATATTGTGATGCCCTGGCTGGCAACCATACAGAAACAACATGTGTAAACAACATCCCACGCACCTCTTCCAATGTCAGCCAAAAATAAGAAAATGCTGGTTTCAGACAGTCAGTCTAAATCTATGACACCCTCACCCAGTAATGCTCTCAGGCTCAGTTGAAAAACACAGCTTCATCCAATGCCCCTCCATAGGGCAGTGGGCACCGCATGAATACCTCTCCTCAAGGACAGCAGCACCTTCAAGGACACTCACAGCAATCTTGAAAACATGAATCATCTGTGCAGTTTATGGTCCACTATTCTGAAATGCTAAAATCCCAAATTTTCCTAATCTTTCCTAAACTTGAAACTTACAGCTGATATTCATATACTGATGCAGACTACTATCCTCAATCTTTGCTTACCAGAAAAGGGAAGTAACAACAAGAAACTATAAAGAGATCCATTTTAATTCCCCCATATCAAGCTGCTGTTATGTCTGCAGTGGGGCAGCTATGGGATTTGTTAGAAGGTGAGAAAATATTGGATGTTGAGAAAGTGCAGACAAACAGAGGAAGGGGGAGAAGCCTATCCCAGTATTAAGGAGCTGCCTTAACCCTCCCCCCCACGCCTTCCCCTTCAGCAGGTGTTTCTCCCTAATCACACACACACACAAAGAGTGAGAGAACCTCTGGAGACCCTGCTTAAAGGCTCCATTCCGCACTCATGTTATGAGTCCCTGGACAGTCTACCAGCTCCCCTCCATCTGCAGACAACAAACATACCGTAGCGGAGAACTTGTCTCTTTTCTCAAGATTCCCCTTACAACTATACCATGTATTCCCTGAAATATTCCAATGTGAGACAGAGCAAGGCCCAGTTCCTTGGCTGCCATAGCAACCTTAACAGGGGAAGTTACATGCTCCAACAAACTCCTGTCAAAACAAAGCTGGACCTAACCCATCCCTCAAATACAACTGCTTGCCACTCACTTTTGTAGATCTACAATCTCATTGCTGAGCGAGTCCAGTTCCTTGATGGCAGAAAAGTCTGCTGCCAGATTTGCTGCATTGCTCTGGTGGGGAGAGATCATTGAGAGCAGAAAACAATGTTTACATTCACATCAGTGTAGCTTTACTGACCAGACATACACTACAACATATACACAATGTCTAAACATTAACTCAATGGAATGGCAAACACGATGTGGAATAAAATGAGCCTCCAGCTAAAGTGGCAACTAATCAATCTCACCAGTTAAATCAAACCCATTTTGCTACAGAAATCACAAAATGACCCATACAAGATAAACTGAATGGGGGAGAACACCGAAAGCACATCTACATGCAAACAAATGGTAGAGGGCACTAAAATGACTAACAGTTGAACTAGGAGGAAAGCAAAGGAAATATTATGAGGTAGGTAACATGGGCGGGTGACACTGCCAGTGGCTAACCGGAGACACCGTGAAGCCAACACTCAGGAGAGTCCCCAGTTAGAGGGAGATCCCACCTTGTGTACAATGCATGAGTCATGAGGAAGAACGCAAAGAGACAGCATACACAGACAGGGTCAGAGACACAGCAGCAAGCTAGAACACAAAAACCCACACCACAGGAGAAGGGAAGGAAAGGTTTAGTAAAACATCAGGAAATAGACGTTACCAAATCCGCATCACAATTAAGTAGCCTATTCATCAAAATAGTCCGACATTCTTCATAGAGAAATACACTGGATAAAAATAAGATATTCACAGTTTATGATTATTGGCTGTCTAAGACTGGGTTGCAACGTGCAGGACGATGGAGAGGAGTCTTACCTGCTTGGCTGCAACGCTCAGTCTGTCTGAGGGAGGGATCATTTCAGGACAGAGGTTCTGGGGTGGGTCCACACCCATGGTCAGTTTCTGGTTAATTAGATGCAGCGCTAGTGCAAACTGTTCCCTGGTAAGCTTCCCTATGTCCCCAATGTCACAGAGCTCCCTGTGGAACACAGATGACCACATAACACAATAGAAAGATCCATTTACCCCTCCAGGAATGGGCATAATATTGACAAACTATAGGCAGGTGTCACAGACCCATATTAAGCCTAGTCCTGCACAATAGAAAATCTTAATTGAAATAGCTTTTTAGTCCAAGAATTTACTCTGGGTCCAGAAACCAGCCCTGTATGACCAATGTCCAGATTGAATTAGTAAATGCAAGTGCAGGCACTGCATATTATCTAAGTCGCCTGAATTAATACTAAACATGTCCTGATATGTCTTACCAGATGCGTGCTAGTGTGGCGGAGGGCAAGCCAGTCTTTAGGAAGATATCTCGGACTTCAGGCCCAGACACCAGACCATCCATGTCAAGATCGGTCTTTGCAAAAACCTCATCATACTTGGCTTTGTCTGGAGGAGATACAGCCCACTGAAAAGAGACAGAGGGGACAGGATTGTTAGAGATGGGGGTAAGTCTTTCAGCCTCACTTTCATACTAAGATGAATAGGATACTCACTGTGACTGGGGTCGCTGCTGGTTTGGAGGGCAGGGTTTTGGACCCGGAATGGGAGGAGCGTCTCTCTTTGATGGAGGGGGGCGAGGGTAAAAGGGGCATCACAGGGGGTACAGAGACAGGGAGCTTTATCCTCTTGGAGGGTGGCACAAGGGTAGCAGGCAGAGACATGGGTACGGGCTCCCCCTCCAGAGCTCTGTAGACCAGGTACATGACCTAATGAAGGAGAACATATATATATATTCATAAATATACGATTCACATACATAAATCTGCCTTTCATGTCTGTTTCAATGTAAGATCAGGAAAGTCCAATGTTGACAAAATACTTATTCTATTCGAGAAGCACAACCCCCCACTAAATCTTACAAAATAGTCCACATTTCATCTTTGAACATACTAAATGTTTATATTACACTTGAATGATTAATCTACTTCTTACCACAGCAAACTCATCTCGGTCAAGCATACCATCTCTGTCTAGGTCACTCAGTTCCCATACCTGCAACATTATTTATGGGGAAATTCACCACATCCAACAATACGTTAACAAAATTCATCAAGTCAGTAAAATAGACCAGTCGTAAAATAGACCATCCAAGTCAAGTTTGGAAAAGCAACACAAATGTTTAACACAAGACCACCCCCCAGTGGGCACACATGCATTTACTCTGTGATGTTCACCAAAACTCATTCATTAGGAAATACTGTATGTCAGGCTTACCCTTCCCAGTACATCCACTGGAAGTTTGGAGTTGAGCAACACTGGTTTGACCTTCTCCCCAGAGAGCATTCCACCAACGGGGGAGAGGCTTTCGAAAATGGCATCAAATTTCAGCTTCTCTTCCGTCTGAAAAGTCACACAGGGACATGGTACAGGTGCGTGATTCAAGCATAATTTCCACTTTAGATAAAAGTAATTGATTGATTTTGCAAGGTTCTGAACCCCCCTGAAATGGCTTTGAAAAACTGATTTGAATAAGAGGTAAATGTTAAAAAAGAAATGTGTCATCCACATGTGTTTTGTTACTGCTTTCATTATTAGGGACCAGGACAAAATTACAAGATTACATTTAAGAAATATTGATAGGTTTCCCCTCACCTTGACCACCCAAGGGCTGTCAATGGACACTCCCCCATGTAGAAGTGGGCTGCTTGTGTCATGCTGAGACAACAACAAAAAAGACCCCAAAAAAAGCATCATCAACAAAGGTGCTGTTTTTTTGCCGTAGTAAAGCTCACATGCTATTAAATCAAACGTCTGTTTCTTGAATAGAGACTGTGGGTTTCAGTGATGATTGTACTCACAAACTTTGGGGGAGGAACTGACAAATTGAGACTCTTGAGTGCCACCTCCAGTCCATTTTGAGCACAGGCCACCAACCGGAGAGCAATGAAGAATTGCTGATGGGTGCAGAGACAAGAAGTGTATTCTGGTTGTCTTACTACAAGGATTTTTTGAATACGTCCAACACGACATTGTAAATCTACTAAATAACAGCTGGCCTACCTGATCGTTAAGGCACCCCTTGCGTTCTGAATCTGCCAAATCCCAGATCTAAGAAGACATTTTAAATCACTTAAATTACATGTCATATAGGAATTCCCACAAACAACCATACTGGGTAAGTTCCATAGCTTGGTGTCTGGCCATCAGCTGTGTCATCTAGTATCTTACCTTGCCCAGGACGAGGTCTGCCAGGCCTGATCTCTTCAGGAACAAGGCTGCATCAGCAGCTGCCACCCGTCCACTACCAGACGGGTCAACCTACACCACAGACAAAACAAGTCAACACTAGAAAGAAGAATTAGCCAGTAAAAGCACCAGATCTCTAGCTAATTTGTGCTGACTTTGCAATACCACATTTTATTGAGTATTTAATAAACAGGTATGCTTAAGTATAGGCTAATACTTTGATGGGAGTCCTTAATACATCATATTTTCCCATTGCAGTGTCTAACAATTTCACTTAGTCCTCTTTGAGCCTCTGCAATGACAGGGTTAGCAAAGAGTTATCATTAATTCACAAAGAAGCCTCATCTTGCAGAGTAGATCACAGAGTGGAGAAAAGCCTGGAGACATGTTCAGTGCAGCTCTGCAGTTGCTGGCTAATGCGACACAGCATTTCCCATTCTATCTGGTGCTCTCTCATCTGAACAGCCCTCATCCAGATGAGAGATTCTCTGTTACTCAGCTTATAAACCAAGGTACTACTGCTTTAGTACATCCTGGTAATTCGCCCACGGACTCACAAAAAGACACCTTACCTGTCGATAGTATTTGTCATAGAGAGGATTTCCACTTGAGAGCTGTGGAGATAGACATAAAATGCTCCTTGAGACACATTTTATGATCATAAAAAGGGCCAGACAACACCCTTCAAGCAAGCCAATCATAAGATTACATGTCAATCAATAATTTGTCCAACATCAACGCAAAGCAAATCAAAGCAAAGCAGCATAGGACTTCTGAGTAGAAAAATATAATCCATTAAATAAAGCTAGGCCTACATATCAACGTGCTAGTTAAATAACCAGAACACCGTTGAGAACACAGTACACTCACAGTAGACCCATTAGCTGAGATCCACAAGTGGTTGTTTGACTTCTAGCCAAGCCTGTATTACATTGCCCTGGCAGCTGCCAAAAAGCAAGGCTAATAAATTACAGATAGGAATAGGCCTATTTCTACAGGAAATCAATGTTTCCTCTGAGCATTTTGCATCATGTTCATCTTAATAGTTAATCAGTGTGTCTCAAGTTCCTCTACCAAGACAGGGTTTCAATTACATTTAGGCTAATACAGTCATAGGCTGGCAATGTGTACTTCAGTACTGTGTGTGTGCAGTGCTTGAAATCAAGTGGTTAGAAAAGTGGAATGCCTAGTCCAAGCAACAGGCTAAACTAAGTTATTATCCAGGTAATCTCACGGAGATAAAATCTACTTTTCAAGAGACCTAGTCCAACCAAGACAGCAGCAGCAGGGGAACAATGTTTCCAGACGTAACAACTTAGACATCATAAACAATTTACAGACGTAAACACACATACATTACATACAAACATCATAGATAATCAATCATACCACCGCATCAAATCCTACTGATAATCACATTCCTCAGTAACATAAGTCAACCAACCTTCTGAACTCCTCCAAAGAATCAAATAGCCTGCACTACCACCTTTTACACAATGAATAAGACAAATAGGGTCTAGTCTACGTATGAAATCAGATCAGGAGAAGACCGTCATCTGCCAATGATCATATGAAATAGACGAGCACTATCCCACCTTGTTTAAAGTTATCATACAAATGGCGCCTCTCAAGTAATGTAATAAAGGAATGGGTATTTTCTGATTTCCGAAGAAGAAAACCATGAGATGGACTTCCTGACATTCACTTCCTGTGGCTCCTTATGGTGCATTCACAATGGGAGTGTTTGACCAGTAAGAGCTTTCTCTGTGAACAGACTAAATATTGGATGTGCTCTTCTCCTTTGCACTTTCAAAAAAATATTAATATATTCAAGGAACAGCTAACGAATAAATTTAACATTTTAACAACTGCAACCTTACAGTACTATAGACGAGTCAGACGATTCCAAAAGGCTATATAAAACATATAGATCTAGCTTACTCATTAAAAAGCTTATAATGACATTGCATGTTACTTCAATAATACATTCATAATCCGACCATTATTCACTATATCTTTCCCAGACCCCCACACCATGTTCTATTGGAAACAATTGTGTGCCTGGAACTGTTGGCTGTTTAAACACGGAGTCTTTGTGTGACTAATTGCATAGCAGTGAATAATCTTCATGATACTAGCTATACTGTGCAGTATGCAGTATTTTCTTGTCCAATCCTTATTCCCTCCCGCACAGCACAGCTGCCAAGAAATTACACCAACTGTAGTTACCAACCCCAGTCTTTTGCCTTGGTATAGCTCAGCCTAGGTAAAGAACATGTCACTCCATTGAGGAATGGTAATATCCCATAACATAAGACAAAGATAATAATCAGTGCATACTAACTTCGCTAGCTAGTTAATGACATATAGCTAACGCAATCATTATGCAGTCAAAATATGTAGATACCTACGTTTTAGTAGCTATGAGATTAACAATATCACCATAGTCAGGATGTCAGCTAAACTAACTAGCTATCTTAGCCAGTAGAATATTGCTGGCAAATAATATCCACTATCAACTTAAATTAACCAGAAAACCAATGCTAATATCAATGTGATTAATAAAACAGCGGTTGTCTGCAACATAGTTGGCCATTGGCAGTGTCATATGGGACAACATGCGGCTACTTCCTCTTCTCGCTAACTAGCTGATGAGAGCAAGCTACCTAGTTAAAGTTAGTTTGTATTGGTAGTTTAAGAAATTATTAAAACTGTTATATCGGACAGCTGACTTGATATCCTCTATCTTATACGTTACAATAATAAACGTTAGTTTACAAAGGGAGTAAAGTGGATTGAAGCTAGTTAACGTTACCTAGCTAGCTTTGCTAAGCGGCTCACACAGCATGAGCGCAAACTGGTAGTTAGCTAGCTAACATTACTCTTTCAAATAAATGTTGACAGTCGAACAAATAGGAACTTTCTTATTGAGAACTCCTTTATTTCAAGATGCAAAGTTAGCTAGGTAATGTATTGACCAGTGAATACAATCAACAGAAACTACGCAAAAGTTTTAGCTAYCTACTGTAGTTATCCGACCATTGCAAAATTGACACAACAGGCAGCTAATGTTAGCCTAGCTAGCAACGCCCTTACGCAGTCCCCAAAGGCGTTAAGCAGAAACTTTACCCAGTCATATCTTGGGTTGAGGAAAACTTCAAAAGAGTTCAAGACCGCGAGGCACAGCAGTTCAAATCCACTTACAGTCCTTAAATCCATTTGCTCAATAAGTACAAGACACCTACATACTAATCACCAGTTGTTTTGAAATAAAATACTTACCTGAGCCAGGGAAAGACTAGCAGCCATAATGTTTCTCTTCCCACTACTTCATTCTGCGTAGCGATAGATTAGAGGAAGCTTTAAAAACGAGGCACTGGAATTTTTGTACTGGAATGGGGTCATGCAATCAGCTACGTCAGATGGCGCTGCGCCCGCGACTGTCTGCAGCAGTGCGCTGGTGTAAATGTGAACGAATTTTATGCCAGTGTAATAATGAATGGCTGTTTGCAACGCTGCAAAATTATCCACCGGAAGGTGGAGTTACCCTCAAATTACTCGACACACACACTGGGAGCGTTATAGAATATATAAGAATGAGACAAAAACAATAGAGTCACTTCCTTTATGTTTCATTATTGGAGAGTAATCTGTATCAGAACTTCTTTCTACCACAATAAAATGAAAACAACCTCCCCATACATAGTATAAAATGTTTCACAACAGGGTCAACTTCCAATCAGCATTGGGACAAGTCTTTAGGGCAGTCTTCCCAGCCTGGTGCAGGTCTACAATTTTGTTTCTGGTGTCCTTTGACAGCTCTTTGGTCTTGGCCATAGTGGAGTTTGGAGTGTGACTGTTTGAGGTTGTGGACGGGTGTCTTTTTATACTGATAACAAGTTCAAACAGGTGCCATTAATACAGGTAACGAGTGGAGGACAGAGGAGCCTCTTAAAGAAGAAGTTACAGGTCTGTGAGAGCCAGAAATCTTGCTTGTTTGTAGGTGACCAAATACTTATTTTCCACCATAATTTGCAAATAAATTCATTAAAAATCCTACAATGCGATTTTATGGATTTTTTTCTCATTTTGTCTGTCATAGTTGAAGTGTACCTATGATGAACATTACAGGCCTCTCTCATCTTTTTAAGTGGTAGAACTTGCACAATTGGTGGCTGACTAAATACTTTTTTGCCCCAGTGTGTGCGTATATATATATATATATACACACATACACACACACACACACCATCCTAATGCCATATACATGTTTGGGGTACAAGCACCTACCAGACATCGGGTAGCACAGACTCTACAAAAATGTGTCAGATTAAATCAGACAAACAAAATGCATTTTGAGGTAAACATTGTCAGGAAATTTTAGATGGTCAATATACTTAATGTAGTTAGCAGAAGAACATTGTTTTCAGAGATGAGATTCAAATTGTTGTAAACTTCACTTTCAAAAACAATTACTGGCATGTCACTGCAAAAAAAAAATAGTCTCATCTAACAATAAATCTTAACCCTTAACAAATCTGAACTCCCATAGTTTATCAATATCACATGGAAACATAACTAATTGCTGTCCTTAGTTTTTTCCCCTTCCCTTGTCATGTAAACAAAACAATAGCTACCCATTTGTTTTGGGGGAGAAGCGTCAATCATTAACGGAAAGGCCAACAAAGCCCCGTCTTCAGCCTTGCACCAATGGATCATAGTAGACAGGGTTCCTTTCCAGAAGTTCCTGTTTGAGTTTATAACTCATCTTAGTGTTTAGAGTCAGTTTCTTCATCCCCTTCATCCTCCTTTTTATTAATCTCTTCTGCATCCCGTTTCTTTCTCTCCTCTTCCTGACTGTCCTTCATCTTTTCAGGGTCCTGTGTAGACAGCAAAAAATAAATAATAAGTTATTGACAGGGTAGGAGACAATGCGCACATCACCTTTTAGAGAGGGCATATTATATGACAACTCAACCTAAACATAACTGGTAAAGTTGATAGTAAATTAAAAAAATAAAGTAAAAAAATTAAATATATATATATACACACACGGCTCAAAAAAATAAAGGGAACACTTAAACAACACAATGTAACTCCAAGTCAATCACACTTCTGTGAAATCAAACTGTCCACTTAGGAAGCAACACTGATTGACAATAAATTTCACATGCTGTTGTGCAAATGGAATAGACAAAAGGTGGAAATTATAGGCAATTAGCAAGACACCCCCAATAAAGGAGTGGTTCTGCAGGTGGTGACCACAGACCACTTCTCAGTTCCTATGCTTCCTGGC